>NW_019525077.1:2187965-2216936 GCF_002814215.2 Seriola lalandi dorsalis
CCCCACACACACACACACACACACACACACCCCACACCCCCTCACACACCCCCCGACACGCAACAGAATCAGCTCCATCAGAAACGACTGAATGAAGGAGCGCGGGGCAGCGGGAGGACGAGCAGCGATCGCAGGGAAACTGTCCCTGAGAAGTTTTTCATTTTGAAAAGATGGAGGAGAAGCGAACTGAGCCATTCTCCCGCCGTGTCTCAACACACACACACACACACACACACACACACAGACACACACACACACACACACATTCACTTTTACACACTCACCAAACCAAAAGCCTGTCACCCGCACATCTTTTAGAAATCACTCGTCCCCCCCACCCCCCATTTGAATAAACACCTTCTGGGGCCTTGGTCAAATAATTATGGTAACAATATACAGCGGCCGGCGATGACAGGAATAACATCGGCTCTGTTCATCAACAAGTTAATTTGTGAGGTCTCGCCAACTGGAGGTAGAGAGAATATGCTGACACGCAGTAATGGTATATGGCCAAATGGTAATGATATTTTGACAGCAGCTATCTGCAACGCTGGGGCTCCCAGGAGCTGCCAGACGGGTTGTGCAACACAATGAAAAGTCAAAATTGTCCCGCCGGTGGAATTACACTGAGTTTGACAGAATAACTTACCACCTCCAGGCAGTCCACTATTTTGCTTAGCTTGTCCTCTGGTAGATTAGCCAAGAGTGAAACGCTGACAGGAAAGACAAAACACACATGATGAACATTCATCTCTGTATCTGCGAATATAGCCGTGATGCCAGGGACATTTTAGGCAGAACTTGATTGTCTGTGTCAAAGAAATCAGGTAATGCAGCAGTTTCAAAACACTGTAATTGACCAAATTGTTTCTTTAGTTAAAATTATATAATCAAAACAATACATATTAACAATGATTTTATACAGTTTGGAGCCACAATTCAGAGTCCGTACAGGACTATTTTCACAATCCTGTTCCTGCTGCCCAACGGCAACTTTTAGCTTCTTTAGTTCATTGTTTTTGTTCTAAGCCGACAATGTCACAGCAGACCATCAGTAGATGCTACAATTTACAGATCTCCCCTAAATGCCTCACATGCAGACTATTGGTAGATGGTATAATTTACAGATGTCCCCTAAACGTCTCATGTGCAGTTCCATCTGTAGATGCTAGCTACAGCACATCATCTCATGCTAGCTTTTTCGGCTACAGCGTGATGCTAACCTGCGGAGGAAGTTGCGGTGCTGGTCGTGTCGCGTCTCAGCCGTCCTCCTCATGATGTTCTGAAACACCTCCCGGTCCAAAGCCCACGTCCGCACTTTGTTGACCGCTGTAAAAGCAACAACACGTCCATCAGAGAGTCTGTTGACCTTTGCCCCTGATTAGCAGATACAAAGTGTCTGAGAAAATGTTGGGCACTGATAACCACGAAGGAACAGAAAAGAAGAAACAACAAAGATTTTCTTTACTCTTCCCTTATCTTCTGTGTTTAATTAAACCCCTCCAGCACCGCAAAGACAGAACGTACTCTTTTGTTATTTTGGACAAAGGAGAAAAACACTAATCTGTCCTGCGTCCTGGTGATGAGTCACGTCAAATACAGAAACTACAGGACGAGGTGGCTGTGAAAGTTTGACACAAACCAGTAGCAAAAGAACGACTTCCCCTTTATCCACTTCATGTGTTATCATGTGAAACCCACCCAGAGAGACTTGTCAAACTGTCGAGGTGTTTCCAGTTCACCCTTAATATGGAGGTCATCTCGGTGTGTGCCCCCCCCCACCACCACCACCAAAGGGCTCACCAGTCAACTACTTGGTTAAATATACAAACCTGGACAGAGAGCACTCGCACAGCACATGGTATGTGCTTTCCAAACGCCAAGGAGGTGAAAACCAATCAGAATGCAAAGCTGTGGATATCAAGCAAAGCCTTTGTCAACACACCCGTGCAAAAGCACTGTTTACTTCGGTCTAATGACCCGATCTGATTCTCCCGCTCTCATTATCCGGCGAATCCTCGGGTTTAAGAAGTCGCTGCAGCTCCGATGAAGGTCAGGGAGGTGTCGGATTACAGACGGAAGAAGATGGTTGAGGGAACTGGACGGGATGGGAAACTCTCCGCACCAGTCACAGAGGTTTTCCTAAAAGCCGGCCCCGACCCTATTGTGAACGCAGCTCATACCACTGAGGACGTGACCTCGTGGCGAACAGAGTGAGCGAAGAAATATATAATAATATTGATCACGTCCGCCACAAGGGCACGGATTCGATCCCTACGGAAGACAACTTGAGTTGTTTTTTTTTGTGTTACCTCGCACCGATGCCGTCCGCGTGCAGTTGTACAGGATCGCTAATTCCCCAAAAGTGGTCCACACCGTTATCGACGTGAGTAGTTTGTTGTGTTGAAACACGTCCAGCTTCCCGTCTGTAAATATGAAACAGGGACAATCAGTGGTTTCTTTTAAAAGCCACATTTAGGACACAGACTAAAAAAAAAGACACAGGAGACGGACACGTGCTTCAATGTCATTCAGTTCATTTAAGACCGGACAATAGGCTGCTCATTCATCAGTAAATTCCTCTTGTGCTTTTTCATGATTTCACCAGCAGGTAGATGAAGCCTGTAAAAACACCTGCAAACAAGCAGCTGTATGAAACCCTGTACAGCAGAAACAGACCTGCAGCTTTTATTCACAGCATTTCCTGTAGTTTTACAGTTTAAAAGCCTCTTTACTGAATAATACTGAATAATACTGAATAATACTGCTAAAATGTAAAATACAATCTTCGCCTCTGGATCTTATATCTGTTGAAAATGTTAAGGGCATCTTAAAGACATGTGGTTGTTTTTCCTGAGAGGCCATTCAGCTCAAATTCGTCTCGTACATGTGGTTTCATGCTGTATGTGTTTGTATGGTTGCTATCTTGGCCAGTTCTCTCTTATAAAACAATTATTTTTCTAATCTCAATGGTAAAATAAAGGGGAAAAAAATCATGTTTTTACACAGTAAATGAGCCAGGAGAAGACACCCAGGTGAAATCAAGTGTTTGCACATGTGTTAAATGTTTCTGCAAACGAAATTGTTATTTGAAAAGTAAAGAGAATGACGTTTAACGAACCCAGGTGTCATTAAAAGTTAAGTGAATGCATCTGGAGTGGAGAGATACTAACTCCAGAAATACAGGAAGTAAAATGTGCTGAGATCATTTCCCAGGATTTTTACATGATGTGCTTCTTTTGGCCTTCGAGAGGAGGCGTGGCCAATGGAGAGCCAGCAGGCCAAACAAGACTCCGCCCACTCATTAATACCTCCAGTAGAAGTGAAATCACTGCAGCTGCAGACCGTTCGCGTCACCCTGTTGCTTCTGCCTCTCATTGGACGGTGTGTGTCATGTGACGTTTACAGAGTGTGTGTGTGTGTGTGTGTGTGTGTGTGTGTGTGTGTGTGAGACAGGTGTAATCATCAGTAGTCTGAGGTGTGTAGCTGCTGCTAAGTTCTTCCTAAATTTGATGAATGATCAAACAGGACTGCACCCACCTGCCAGGACGAACAGATGGTTCCCCGGCTCTCCCTGCTTGATGACGTACTCTCCCAGCTGGTAGGTGCACTCGTACATGCACTCCACCATGTCTTTGATCTGCTGCAGCTCCAGCCTCTTCAGGTACTGGTTCTTGTTCAGGGCGTCGGTCAGCAGCTTCTTCACACTGTCAACACACACCAAGACACCAGGAGTGAGTTAGACATCTGTTGTAATGTTTGTTATTGAGTGTTGCAGCTTTAGGATTGAGGATCAGGATCAGGTTCGATTCCACCAGCTCCTCCGGTCCACATATTGAAGTGTCCTCGGGCGAGACACTGAACCCCAGAATGCCCCTGAGTGCGAGCGCCTGAGAAAGTGCTGTGCGAGTGCCCTACGCTGTATCTGTGCGTGTGAATGCAGCCTGTAACGTGAAGCGCTTTCTGCAGTCAATAAAACTAGAAAAAGTGCTGTATAAGTGCCGCGGATGAACTCATGTGGCATCACACAAGGACGTGCAGGAAGTGCCTCTTTATTTATGAAGCTTTTGGTTTGTTTAGCATGTTTTTCTCAGGGAGGTGATCAAAGAATCTGAAGACGGAAACTAAAACTACAGACATTACAGGCTGAAGTGAAGGTGACTCAGTACATTTATATATTTTTTCATAATTTTGCTTTTTATTCTGACAGACAAGATGACAGAGAGAGAGAAAGAGAGAGAGACTCTACACATCTGACAGCAAAGTAAATATAGTTTCTTTCTTTCTTTCTTTTTTCTTTGCTTCCTCTTTTAATTCCTCCTTCCCTTCCTTCTATCCTTCACACCCTTCTTTAACAAATCTGAAAACATCTGAAAAGATCCTCTAAACTAAACACTGGATGAAAACGGTCTTGGATGTGCTTTACTTATATTCCTCATGGCAGTCCATAACATCTAATAATGAAACATCTAAAAGCAAAAGTCTCATCAGATGAACTGAGGGGCGTCAGTGATCTGATTTGAAAAGGTTTGAGCGCCACTGACTTGTAGAACTACATGAAGTTTTCTGAGGTAGATGTTTATATCGGGGCTGTGATAGTATTTTTCCATCGTGGTTCTGATAGTTTTCCTTAAATAAACTATCGTAATACTGTTTAATATTTCTGTGTGGTTCGATCCTGAGCCACCAGGACGCCCACATCCACATTACTCACTGTGTTTTTCTGTGTTAAATATTTTCTCCCCTGTGAAACGATGCCCTGTTTGCCGCCTCTGGTCTCCCTCCAACAATGAATCACGTAAATAAAAAATAAAAAAATGGTGAAAACATAAAATCATCATGAGCTGTCAGAGTTCACCGTTGTGCATTTGAACAGCTGTGGTCGAGGGGCCCGTCAGAAGAAGACATCACTTCCTTTGGGGAGTTGTAAACCGAAAAGGTTAAGAGCCCCGGCTGAACGCTAACTGTAGATCATGAGGGCGAGCGGCGCAGGTGGTGGGTGGTCTGTTTATCCACCTTATCGTGTGTAATAAATTATCACTTTGGGCTTTATGAAAAATGAGAGCAGATGACATCCAGCTCTTTATTTTTCAGCCCGCGTCCTCCCCTCCCACCTACAGCCGTGTCGTTACTCCGTCTGCAGCGAGTTGCACTGAAGACGAGTCTTCTTCAAAGGGCCGGTCTGCAGGAGAGTCTCAGGCTGCCTCATTTCCATCAGTTCGGGTTATATAATCCATCCTGGGCTTATTAGCGACACATGTTTTAAACATGAGGATTAGATTGAGGGAGGGAGACTCGGCATGCTCACATTTTATTCACTGCAGCGCTGTGTTCATGTCCTACCACCAGAACAACAACTTGGCTTTCATGTTGGAAAATACAACAACACGTCCTGCTCTCGTTAAATAACACTCTGTGTTGTTTCTTGTCAGACTGAGCTCGTGTGCGCTTTAAATTATGTCACACGACAAGAGGTCGTATATTAAAGGTCCTTAAGCTGGATTTGATCCTAATAATTCTCTCTATACCCCGTCACATCGCTGAAAACAAACATAAAAACATGACTCTTTTTTCTTCTTTTATTTTTTGCCAGGTTTTGTTTCAGTGACGAATCGGCTCAGCGCTCGTTGTGTTTGCTCTCATTTAAGCTGCAAGAGAACAAAAGTGGCTGAATGCCACATCAGAGGAGAGGGGACGTGGGCGGCATGTGTTGACGCTCTGCAGAGTGTTAATAGGTGAGGTCCGCTGGTCGTTACTGATCCCACAGAGATTTTGTCTGTGACAGTTGAATCTGACCTAAAGCAGCGCGGACGCAAAGAATAGAGGTTGTTAAGTTTCCTTCAGGGAAAGCGTGTAGATAACAGTGACTTGACTCGTAATGACAGTGAGTTCAGATGTCTTTTAGGATGGATTTTAAAATCCTCCTACTTGTCTATAAAGCACTAAATGGTCCGAATACGTCTCCGATCTCCCTGTGCAATACGAAGCATCCAGAATCTCTCTGCCACTCACCTGTGAGACAAGCTTCCTGAACACCTGAGATCACCGGAAACTGTCGGCTCATTCAAATCAGGGATGAAAACATCACTGTTTGCTGCAGCTTTTATCAGTGCGGCACTTGTCCTAAGTTTCTTTCATGATTTTATGACGTCTTGATGAGACTTATTTAAATATTTTTATCGATTCAAACTAGTTTTGTTGTTTTTAAATACTGTTTTAATGTCATCTGAATGATCTGATGACTTGCTTTATTTCTGAATGGTGCTATATATAAAAAAAAATGTGCCTTCACGTTACTTGGATTTACTCAGAACCTTTTCTGAACATGATGACCACATGTGACCAGATGTTATGTATATAGAGATGCACCTCTGTACCTTCTCTAGCTCCTCTCCTCTTTAACGAATTGGAAAGCACGTGTGACTTAAATGAAATGAAATGGGCTGGAAATTCTTTTTAAAAAAGTGCAGTGTATCTGGAGATTTGTTAAAAATGTGCCACTCAACTTTACAAATATCTTTCAGCTCTCTCGTCTTAACCAGCAGCTGTTTCTGGTTTCTTTTATGCAGCACATCAGTCATGTGACTGACCAAAAGTCACCATAAATACCAGGTATATAAAACAATCTAAAAACGTGCAAGATTTTGTTGCACATGTTTAATTCAGAGTCGGGTGAGGCAGGATCTGCTGCAGGTCTCAGCATCCAACACACACCGGGCAGATCAGTGACGTGTGTGTCTGCTCAGCGCCACTAGGGGGCGCACTGTACACATGCTTTATGTAACATCTTCTGAGGCAGGTGAAATATTTGCTTCTTCAATGTGTACTTGTTATTATAATTTATAATTTGTACAGATACTGAGCATGTTATCTTAATTTAAATGATCCTCAGTGTCTTTTCTTTTTTCTTTTTTTCTTTTTTCTTATGAGGCATGAAGCCTTGTCGTGCCCATGAGGCAGCATTTTGAGATCAACTTACTCCCTTAATTTGATATACTCTACTTCCTGTAGGGGTGGGGCTTACAGTGACACAGAGGTGGTAGCATAGATCAATGAAAATGCAGGAGAAATTACATTTTATTGGATGGGAAGGATTGAGCTCCTGTTTAACTGGAAATACATTTAGATTCACGTCTTTTTATATTTGCTGCTGCAAAGACAGTGCTGTGTGAATAAGGCTCCATTGTTACAGTCCTAATCTGAAAAGGCTGTTTTCTTTTTGTTTGTTTGTTTGTTTGATGAAAGTAGCAAACCTGTATCTTTATGGCCAAAAGTATGTGGACACCCAAAGATTACACCTAATATGAGGTTTTTCAACATGTTATTCCAAACTCATGGACATTAATATGTTGCTACAGCAGCCTCCACTCTTCTGGTTTCAGCTTTTGCTGAACCTGGATGCGGGGATTTGCTCCACAAGGGCGTTAGTGAGGTCCAGTCTCGTTCTTCCACAACAAACTGGAAAACCATTTCTTTATGGAGCTTTGTGCACCTTTATGCATCATTACTTTATAACAGAAATTGGCCAAAATGTTGCTACAAAGTCAGGTAATAACATCTACAATATACTGTATACTGATGCATGAAGACTTCCCTTTATTGGAGCTATTAGAGCTAGGCACTCATTTGTGGGGTTGTCCACATACTTCTGGCTATATATCATGAAGATATAGATTAACCTTGGATTAGCTGAAAAATCTTGCAACAGATTTTTTAATTTTTTTGTCATTAACACTAAAATCTTCCTGGCCACCTTCCATCCACCACACACTCCCTTTGCTGCTTGCATTTTTTAAAGCTCATCCACCGAGCTGAGATGGACTGAGCCTGAGGGTATCACGAACCCTACACCGCCTGCTGTCTGGTTCCTCTTTCCTCAGCTTGTGTTTTGAGACTTTCCTAAAATAAAAATAAAAAAGACAGACATCTCACCTCGCGTCCTTCGGTACCCGGGCGTTTTCGAAGGAGAACTTGGGCAGGCTGCTGGAGTCGTAGGTCCTGGATGTGGGTTCGGCCGACACCCCGGCCTTGGCGCCTTTCCTTCTGTTGAGGGTTTCCTTGATGCGGACGCTGAGGTTAGGGCTGCTCTTCCCGCTGGTTTTGATGGAGGGAGGCCGTGATGCAGAAGCTGCGGTCTGGTTCTTCATCACGTCCTGCAGCTTGCTGAGCTGGATGCACTTGTTCTGCATCTCCTCGCTCAGCTCGGCCAGAGCTCGCGTCTGTTTGACCAGCTGCTCCTGGAGACCTTTAATCTGCTGCTCTTTGCTGCACAGCTCCTCATCCTTCCTCTTGCCCTCTCGCTCCAGCTCCTCCACCCGGGCCCTCAGGGAGTCCAGGGACGAGTTTTTGTACCCACCACCGTGATCTTTGTGGGCTCGGCCGTTAGAGGAAGCACTGGAGCCGTCAGTGTGTTTGTAACGCTTTGATTTCATTGAACCGTTCCCCATGTTATCACCTGAGGAGTCGAGAGATTGAAGGTCAATATTTGCTGAAATGATTGAGGAACTTATCAAAGAGGAGCGAGCCTCTCCAACAGCAAAGTGACATTCAGCAGGAAAAGGTCCATGCGGGGTTTGAAAGGAAAGAGCTGATGCTGCGAGGAGAGAAAACAGAAGAAAGAGAGAGAGAGAGGAGAGAGGGAGCGAATCAGTATATAATGGTCAGTGACTGTCTTCATTTATTATTCAGAAGGCAGGAAGTATTGCATTACATCAACAGTCACTCCCTATCTGCTCTGATGATATCAGTGACGGAAATGCTGATCAGGAAGCTTATAAAGAAAAAAAAAAGATCCATTCAAGATTCATCCAAATAAGAAGAAAATAACTAATAACTATAACAAAACAAGTGCATCTTTACATCATGTTTCTCTGGACATAGTAAGAGTGAACATGGGAGGAAATGTCAGAGAACAATCCTGTTGTTGTTGTGTGGGGACTGTCGCCCACTCATACATACAGTAGACTTCATTCATCACATTCCTGCTCGGATTACAGTGAGTGGATGCCAGATCAGACTATTCTCCAACACTTTATTCTGAAAATCAAAATCATTTATAGACCTGTTTACACAGTTAACTGCAGTTCCCCCTGTTGTTTCGGTGCCTCCCTGAAACGTTTCCAGCAACAGATTTACAGACAAACTGCTGAGGACGTTTCATATGATACAAATATTACAGACGTTTATTTTAGTGTGAATGTAAATAAAAACTAATTCCAGTTTGTTCACTCATTGACACGTTTCCTAAGATTATCGTGCACCTGCAACTCACGATGCCTCCTCGTCGCTCCTCCCGACATGAATCCGTGTGTAGTTCAGAGTAAATCTCGGTGCTCACCTGATGCAGTCTTCAGACGAGCTGTGAAGAAGAAGAGGTGATCTGTTCGCACATTTGAGCATCAGTAAAGAGACGGTCCCTCTGCAGCACTCGTCGCATCCTCTCCCGTCCCCCCCTCTCTCTCTCTCTCTCTCTCTCTCTCTCTCTCTCTCTCTCTCTCTCTCTCTCTCTAGCTCTCTCGCGCTCCCTCCTCTCCTCCTAGGCTGCGCGCGCTCTCGCGTTGCGCGCTGACCGGGTCTGATTGGCAGGTCAGGTGTGAGCGACGTAGACACAGATTTATTCACGTGTCAGAGTGATATCACCTCAAAAAAACCTTTTTCTTTTTTGTATCGATGAGACTAAAATTAGTTTGGGTTTCTGATCCAAACAAACTTTTAATATTTTTGCAATAAAAATATAAATTAACATTTTATTTAAGGAGAAAAGCCTCATTAAAGGTCCCATATTTCGTAAAATGTTGATTATAAATGTTTGATTATAGCTCAGGTCTAGGTTCTATATTAATACTGTGAAATTATCAAAGCCTGTATTCAGAAACTGAGCCTTAAAACCAGCCATCAGGACTTCCTGTAACTTGGACCACCTGGACCCACCATGCAACCGTGCAGGATTTGGTTTCTCTGCGTGTTATACCTGAAATCTGCTGTATTTTTGGATCACTCAGAAAACAGTCAGCCAATCACAGGAGAGGCTCAGAGTCTCCTCTCTTCTGATTGGCTCATCGACCTGTTGATAGAGCTCCAGAGAGAAGCCTGAGAGAGGAGATGTGAAACTACATTGAGATGATTTTTGGTTCTTAAAACCACAAATATATCTTCTTATGGATAAACACTTCAAATAAAGTCGAAAATATGGTACCTTTTTAAGATAAGATATATCATATGATTTTCAAGCCTGTCCTGACCAAGATAGGTAATATGAAAACACAAAATATTCCACAAAATTAGCATTAAACTGAAATAGAATGATCAAATCATAACATTTCTAATACAGTCATGTAAAAGATTTAATTAAAAGAAAAACAACAAGCTAAAGTGCACATTGAAAACAAAACAAAAAAGTAATTGACCAATCCATAACAGTAACTCAAATATTAGATTTAAGAAGTAAAAATGTAATAGAGAGATAAAGATAAACCAATGTCTATATCTTGCGTCAGGGAGCTTTCTTGTAACTTTTAAAGAATAAGAAACAAAATGTCACTCTTACAAATCAAAAGTTACACAGTCCTGTATACAGACACAGTATACACTAATTTTTTATTATGTTAGCTTTACTTGGTCTGGTATGACCAGTAGTTTGTGACGGCTGACATTAGCTAATTAGACAATCATTCAGTAACTTTTCTCTACTTGTGCTGCTATTAGACTCTGTTTTGGGCCAGTGACGCAAGCTGTAAACACATCAGACATGTTATCATAAATCATGAAGTCGTTTTGGCAAACAATTCTGGCTAACAGTTAGCTATCAAGCAGACAGAGCACTTCCATCATTGATTTGGCGTCATGTTTTTGTTTACCTGATGAATTGTCCTGTAAATCTAATAATCTTGTTTTATCTCTGTTTTGGTCTCCACCAGGCTCTTCAGCTGCTAAATGCTCTTCTGTGTTTACCAGCTAGTTGCTAACTGTGTCTGTACATGGCTCATTTGATCCATTGTTAATTTAAAAACATTGATCAGAACAGCTTTAAATAAATTGAAAAGATAAAAAAGATAGTAAAATGTAAGTGTTCATCTGATAAATAATCTCATTAATCCTGCCTTTGACTTCATGTGGTCTTATTTCACACTACATATGATGCATTTTACTTTTTTGGACGAGCTAAAGTCTCGACCAAAAGCTGCAGTCCTTCACACCCAGAAATGATTAATTGGTTTTCCCAGTGTTTGTCTGTGACGCTGGTTGAGCAGCCTGGCCTGCAGCAGATTCCATTGACAGGCACAGAACAATAATGGCAGGTGGCCAGAGCTGATTCATCTGCAGCACAAAATGATAATAATCCAGGTCACTGACTCCCAACCTCAACCTGAGAGCAATCAGAGAGACTGGGCAAAAGACATATTTTTGAATGAGTAAACATGTTCACGCTCAGGGTGTTTGGATGACTCTGTAGGATGCGTCTTCTCCAAGTGGTGGAGCACGGCTTCAGTCGCTCGCTCAAGGGCAATCTGGCAGCACACATGTTCAGACTGGAAGAATTGACTGTTTTGGCTGCAGCGTGGCTCAGTTTTTAACACTGTCGCCTCACAGCCAGTAGATCTGGGTTTGAACCTATCGGTCAGCTGACTGTGTTTTGTTTTCTCCTGATGTTGACATGTGTTTGCTCTATATCTGACAGCGCTCGTTAGCCACATACTAGTTAGACAGTATGTGGTCAGAATAGCAGCACTCAGTGTTGTTTTATGATGTGATTTTGGGTTGTGATCAGAAGGCCAGGTTATGTGTTTCTCTATAGTTTTTGATCTCCAGTTGCCAGAGGGTAAGATGTCACATGAAACATGATGGCACATTTTGATGTGAGCCTCTAAATGCCATCAGTTAACCTGCATAGTTTCATCGTCTTCTTGTGACCTGTTATCATACCTATGGTTTAAGACCAGGTGATGTATAATTTGAATAATTTTTAGTGTTCTGAAAATAGGAATTCATTCACAATAAAAATTAAAAAAAGAGAAGTTTATAGTAGAGGAATATCTGAAGAGAACGATATAATTTTGTGTAACAGAAATGTATGTTTTCTTTTTCTACTTTCTGCTCTTATTAATCATCTTTCTGACTCCCCCTGATTCGTTTTGAAACACACTGGTTTGAATCGCTGTTGTGTAATGATAATGTGATAATACTTTGTATTTCTTCAAATGCCATACTATTTGTAAATTGAATTTTATAATATAAAGTATCTTCTTGAGAAACACCACAGAGCAGCAATATGGTGACCATAGACTTTCATGTAATAGTGTGTACGATGGTATATATGTTATTGACATGGTAATTTTTAATAGCTATGTATAGTTTGAACACCAGTACATCACACTTTGAAGACTACAGTATATTGGTGTCTTAGCAAAAATCACAAACTCAGTTGTGTTACCGTCATACGACCACTTGATGGAGCCAGATATGTATTTTTATTATCTGCCTCCATACAGGAACAACTCCATCAGCAAAAAACACAACCACATGCTCACTGATGCCTCAAATACTGATCATGGAGAATGTGTTTTGCCTTTCAAGGCATTTTGTAATGTACTCCCTCCATATGTTTCTGATTTATCATGCAAAAAGCACTGTAAAGTGAAAAACTACAGTATGTATGTAACTATGTATGTATGTAGGTAGGTAGGTAGGGCATAAGATCATCATAAGCATAAAAAGTCATGAAAATGTTAAATTGTAGTGAGTCGAAAAAAGTCATAAAAACAACATAGTATAATAAGGCATAGAAGGCATAAAAATGGCATTGTATAATAAGCCATAAAAAGTCATAAAAATGTCATAAGGCGTAAAGAGTCATACAAACGTCATAGGATAGTAAGGCATAAAAAGTCATAGAAACGTCATAGTATGGCAAGGCATGAGACGAAATGATATAATTCAGCATAACAATGCCAAAAAACATCTAAGTATAGTACCTTAGAAAAATGCCAAAAAATGTCATAGTATAGTATGGCATAAAACGTCAAAAAAACGTCACAGTACATTAAGGCATAAAAGGTCATAGAAACTTCATAGGATGTGAAGGTATGAGATGAAATAATATAATGAGGCATAAAAATGCCCCCAAAAAATCATAGTATAGTATGGCATAAAATGTCAAAAAAACATCATAGTATGTTAAGGCATAAAAGGTCATAAAAACGTCATAGTATGGCAAGGCATGAGAAGAAATGATATAATTAGGCATAACAATGCGAAAAAAAATAGTAGTATAGTAATAATAGTATAGTACCTTAGAAAAATGTCAAAAAAACATCATAGTATATCAAGGCATAAAAGGTCATAAGAATGTCATAGGATGTGAAGGTATGAGACAAATAATATAATGAGGCATAAAAATGCAAAAAAACATCATAGTATAGTATGGCAGAAAAATGCCAAAAAACGTCATAGTATAGTATGGCATAAAACGTCAAAAAAACGTCATAGTATATTAAGGCATAAAAGGTCATAAAAACGTCATAATATGGCAAGGCATGAGACGAAATGATATGAGGCATAAAAATGCCAAAAAACATCTAAGCATAGTATGGTAGAAAAATGCCAAGAACGTCATAGTATGGCATTAAAGGTCAAAAGTACATCATAGTATATTAAGGCATAAAAGGTCATAGAAACGTCATAGTATGGCAAGGCATGAGACGAATTTATATAATTAGGGATACAAATGCCAAAAAATGTCATAATATAGTATGGCATAAAATATCAAAAAAATATCATACTATTTTAAGGCATAAAAGGTCATAAAAATGTTTTAGTATGGTCAGGCATCATACAAGATAGTATAGTAAGGCTTAATGTTGCCAAAAATAATCTAAGTATAGTACGTCAGAAAAATGCCAGAAAACGTCATAGTATAGTATGGCATGAAATGTCAAAAAAACATCATAGTATATAAAGGCATAAAAGGTCATAAAAACGTCGTAGTATGGCAAGGCATGAGACGAAATGATATAATTAGGCATAACAATGCGAAAAAAAATCTAAGTATAGTACCTTAGAAAAATGCCAAAAAATGTCATAGTATAGTATGGCATGAAATGTCAAAAAAACATCATAGTATATAAAGGCATAAAAGGTCATAAAAACGTCGTAGGATGTGAAGGTATGAGACGAAATAATAAAATGAGGCATAAAAATGCAAAAAAAACATCATAGTATAGTATGGCATAAAACGTCAAAAAAACATCATAGTATATTAAGGCATAATAGGTCATAAAAACGTCATAGGATGTGAAGGTTTGAGACGAAATAATATAATGGGGCATAAAAATGCCAAAAAACATCATAGTATAGTATGGTAGAAAAATGCCAAGAAATGTCATAGTATAGTATGGCATAAAATGTCAAAAAGACATCATAGTATGTTAAGGCATAAAACATCATAAAAAAAGTCATAGTATTGTCAGGCATCATACAAGATAGTATAGTAAGGCATAATGTTGACAAAAAAACATCTAAGTATAGTACTGCAGAAAAATGCCAAAAAACATCACAGTATAGTATGGCATAAAACGTCAAAAAAACATTATAGTATATTAAGGCATAAAAGGTCATAGAAACGTCATAGGATGTGAAGGCATGAGACGAAATGATATAATGAGGCATAAAAATGCCAAAAAACATCATAGTATAGTATGGTAGAAAAATGCCAAAAAAACGTCATAGTATAGTATGGCATAAAACGTAAAAAAAACATCATAGTATATTAAGGCATAAAAGGTCATAAAAACGTCATAGTATGTGAAGGTATGAGACAAAATAATATGATGAGGCATACAAATGCCAAAAAACATCTAAGCACAGTATGGCAGAAAAATGCCAAAAACGTCATAGTATAGTATGGCATAAAATGTCAAAAAAACATCATAGTATATTAAGACATAAAAGGTCATAAAAACGTCATAGTATGTGAAGGTATGAGACGAAATAATATGATGAGGCATAAAAATGCCAAAAAACATCTAAGCACAGTATGGCAGAAAAATGCCAAACACGTCATAGTATAGTATGGCATAAAACGTCAAAAAAACATCATAGTATATTAAGCCATAAAAGGTCATAGAAACGTCATAGGATGTGAAGGTATGAGACGAAATGATATAATGAGGCATAAAAATGCCAAAAAACATCATAGTATAGTATGGCATAAAAGGTCATAAAAAAAGTCATAGTATTGTCAGGCATCATACAAGATAGTATAGTAAGGCATAATGTTGCCAAAAGACATCATAGTATAGTATGGCATAAAACGTCAAAAAAACATCAAAGTATATTAAGGCATAAAAGGTCATATAAACTTCATAATATGGCAAGGCATGAGACGAAATGATATAATTAGGGATACAAATCCCACAAAACGTCATAGTATAGTATGGCATAAAACGTCAAAAAAACATCATAGAATATTAAGGCATAAAAGGTCATAAAAACGTCATAGTATGTGAAGGTATGAGACGAAATAATATAATGAGGCTTAAAAATGCCAAAAAACATCTAAGCATAGTATGGCAGAAAAATGCCAAGAAACGTCATAGTATAGTATGGCATAAAATGTCAAAAAGACATCATAGTATATTAAGGCATAAAACATCATAAAAAAAGTCATAGTATTGTCAGGCATCATACAAGATAGTATAGTAAGGCATAATGTTGCCAAAAAAACATCTAAGTATAGTACCTTAGAAAAATGCTAAAAAATGTCATAGTATAGTATGGCATAAAATGTCAAAAAAACATCATAGTATATCAAGGCATAAAAGGTCATAAAAACGTCATAGGATGTGAAGGTATGAGACGAAATAATAAAATGAGGCATAAAAATGAAAAAAAACATCATAGTATAGTATGGCATAAAACGTCAAAAAAACATCATAGTATATTAAGGCATAATATGTCATAAAAACGTCATAGGATGTGAAGGTTTGAGACAAAATAATATAATGGGGCATAAAAATGCCAAAAAACATCATAGTATAGTATGGTAGAAAAATGCCAAGAAATGTCATAGTATAGTATGGCATAAAATGTCAAAAAGACATCATAGTATATTAAGGCATAAAAGGTCATAAAAAAAGTCATAGTATTGTCAGGCATCATACAAGATAGTATAGTAAGGCATAGTGTTGCCAAAAAAACATCTAAGTATAGTACTGCAGAAAAATGCCAAAAAACATCATAGTATAGTATGGCATAAAACGTCAAAAAAACATCATTGTATATTAAGGCATAAAAGGTCATAGAAACGTCATAGGATGTGAAGGTATGAGACGAAATAATATAATTAGGGATACAAATGCCACAAAACATCATAGCATAGTATGGTAGAAAACGTCAAAAAAACATAATAGTATATTAAGGCATAAAAGGTCATAGAAACGTCATAGGATGTGAAGGTATGAGACGAAATAATATAATGAGGCATAAAAATGCCAAAAAACATCTAAGCATAGTATGGCAGAGAAATGCCCAAAAAAATCTAAGTATAGTATGGCATAAAACGTCAAAAAAACATCATAGTATATTAAAGCATAAAAGGTCATAAAAACGTCATAGTATGGCAAGGCATGAGATGAAACGATATAATTAGCCAAAAAAAATCTAAGTGTAATATGGTACAAAAACGGCAAAAAACGTCATAGTATATCAAGGTATAAAAACTTCATAGTATAGTAAGGTATAAGAACTCATAAAAACGTCATATTGTAGTAAGGCATAAAAAGTAAATAAAAATTACATAGTATAGTAAGGCATAAGAAGGTCATAGCATGAAAGCATATGTGTATGCATGTAGTTGAGAGCTTCAGAAAGGAAGTAAGTTGCCCCTTAAGTTTAGATTACACAAACTGTTTCAAAGGGTAACTTACACTCAAAAAAATGACAAACGCAATCATCAGATAATTTTAAACATTCTTTTATTAACTTTCTCTTTTTAAACACAACTAACTCATTTAATAAACATTCTTCTATTCAATTTTAACAGTCCAAATACAAATGGTTGAACACAGCGAGGGAGAAAAAGAACCATACAGTATGTACACAATAAAACACAACAGTACTCTGTGGTGAGAGGAGCACTCAAGGTAAAGCAGACATCAGTCAAACATATTCAACTTCATACTCTGATTTCGTACCTTGAAAAATAAGTGTCTCATACAAACTTGTATAAAAATAATAATCAAGCCAATATGTGAGGACTACTTAAGCATGTTATGTACCTAGTACAAAATTAAATAACAATAAAATAACAGTACATATTGGCATGAGGACATAATGTGACTACACAAATAGATTTATAAATAAACAGGGAAGAAACTATACTTTTAATAATCTTAAAAATAACAACAAAGGATATTATTTAACCTGTGTAGGGTTTCAACAGAAAAACAATCCTCAGTTCACATTATTCAACCACACAAATCCATTCACTTTTCTGACTGAACCACCAGGGGGCAGCACAACCACACTCATTTTCTACATTAGCAGGTAGAGCAGGAACAAAAAGGAGAGTATGAATGTTAGCCCACACCCTGGTTCACCTGAACCACAGCAGAGGGCTATTTCAACACAGATTATCAGGGACAACAGGAAACACACATCATCACACCTTCCATTTAAGCTCACTGCTGAGGGGCCTCGGTGTGCCTCAAACAAAGCGCTTGTCAGAGCATCTAACAGCATCATAAGCCCCAGCTCCTACCTTGGAAAGATGCTGTTCAGAAGAGAAACACTTTGGTTGATGCTGACTTTGTTTGACGCACACTGAGGCCGAGAGGGGGTCAAAGACAAACAACAAGGTAGTGTTGCTTCCTGCTTAAGAAAAACACCTTTATACAACACAAATAAACAAAAAAAAAACTCAGTTACATCTTTAAAATGCAGCCAGTGCATTTTCTCTTAAACGTCACAATTAACAGAGACATGAGGCGTAAGATACTCAGGTATCGTACAAAGGAAAGAGACGAAACCAAACTACAAATAATGGCTAGCTTAATGATGAACAACAGTGTTGCGGGTTAAGGTTCGACTTCTCTGTACAGAGTGCTGGCTTGTGGAACCAGAGGGAGAGAGAGAGAGAGAGTAGCATTTCTGTTACGTTAGCCAACCAGCAGCTAACTTTGTAGTTTCAGTGGAAAAAATGGGTTGAAAACTGGTGGGGGGTGGGGGATGGGGGACAAACCCCAACGATTCAGGGTGAAATGCTTCGGACAAGAAAAAGCACCTCCCTTGGCTTTTATCATGAAGGTTTGTGGCGGCTCTTTTTTTTTTAAAAAAAAGACTACAAAGTCATACAAAGAGATGAAAAAAACAGCTGTCCTGAAATATACAGCACAAAGAGCAAAGAGGGTAAGGAAAAGCAGAGCTTCATAGAAATCTGAAGCTGGAGGGAACACCAAAAGGTCCTCGCCAGCCAAAGTAGAGATTGTCATTTCCCTTCCAACACAGGGATACTTGGTTCGGACAACAGCGGCGCTGAGCAGGGCACGGCTAGCTTGTCAGGGGTTTGTCTTCACTCTGGTTTCTTCAGTTTATAAGTTTTAGACCCTGCTTAGCAGAGTGGATCTGTGGAGACAGGAAAGAAACAGGTTAGCATCATGAGATAAACCTGAGAGTTACAAAGATCTCACAGCCTTTAGACCTCTACTAAAGCCGCTAGTCACTTGACTATTGTTTCGATTTTTGAGCACAAACCTTTTTAGATGGATAATGTTCAGATTTAACTTTTTCAATTTAGAAAAAGTAAAACTTTTGCTGCAAAAAGTGTTACAATTGTTGAGCAAACTCAAAAGAAATTAATTGATGAATTTACTATAGAAATACCGTAGTTTATCTAAGTGAATATCAACAACTTTAATGGAGGTTTGTTTGCTGGTCTGTAAAAGCATTTAAGATTTGGTTACAATTTAAGTTGGGTTTGAAACTCATATATCTATATATATATTTTTTTTTTCTCAACTTAATTATTAATTTTTTTACAGTGTGTCTGGAGTTAAAAATCTTGGAAAACCACCAAGATCTTATCATCTTTTCCCTCCAGTGAGAATATTTAAAGAAAGTCAAAGTTGGTGGATATTTTAGTTAAAAACTGTGACTTTAAAAAGTAGAATGTGAGTTGCAGCAACAGTTTGTCTTCAGTGGCTTTTGGAGGGGTGGGGGGTGAGGGTGATGTGTGTAGAGAGACAGTCTGTGCTGAGCAGACTTTCTCCAAGGCGAGTGGCCTGTTCTGCTGACACGGCTCGGATGGAATAAAGTGACAGATCGTGTCGCAGTGGAGGCAAAGCTCGGGGGGAGGGGGGTGTGTGTGTGTGTGTGTGTGTGTGTGATATCAGTAAACGTGATATCACACACACACACACACACACACACACACACACACACACACACACACACACACACGGAGCTGAGTGGATTCACCCTGGCTGGGCTTCACCCAACACTCACAAGGATCTGGATCCAAAACCTGCTCTCACCTCTGACCCCGGCCAACAGATCTGATTCATGTGGGTGGTCGGGGTTGTGTGGGGTCAGTTTTTGGCAGCCTGCAGCCTGACTGTCAGCTCTGAATCATGTGCTCACTGTCCATAAATACTGGCTGTATTTTTACTTGACTGTCTCATGCATTTTGGTTCTTTTTAGATTGTATTCTTTCTTTAAAAAACAAGCAAAACAAAGTATATGAAATCAGTTATCACTGAGTTTAAAACAGTTTCAGCTTTGCTCATAGATTTATAGACTGAAGATACATGTTTTATGTTTCAAGCTTCGTTAATTTATATATTTTTTGTCCACTAGGCAGAAGAGCTGACTGACACAGCCCTGACATGTAAGTATAGATCATTTATTAGTAAACTGTTGCCTATCACATCACAGCATTCACCTGCAGTGGTGTTTGTGTCCACCTGATGATTGTAAGTCACATTTCTGCTCTATTCTTATCTCCGTTTTGGTGGCTAGCTTTTATATTGCTACTCAACAATCCCATAAACTACTAAGTCTTAATTTGAAGCTTTTTATTTATCAGCTTTAGTTTTCAACCACTCTTTGTGGCTGTTACTCCGCAGCTCAGTTTGGCCATCGAAACATTTATTATTGAGTTTAAAAAACTAAAAGCTTTTAATGGCAGTGATATGACCATGTTAGTACATGTGATCTGGAGCTCTCGTCTCTGGAGAAACTGAACGTCCCCGACTCAGTTTGTGTCAATTAAACTTCAGCGTATGATGCTGAAGCGAGAGGAAATATCCCTGTCAGCTCTCTGGGGTTTTCTTCACTGAGTTAGAGGCGACTAAACAAAAGACAATTTTCTCTCAACGCACACACACACACACAGAGTGCTGTGTGATGAGGGGGTATGGTGTGTTTTGTGTGCATAAGATGTAATTGTGTGAAAATGACTGATGTGCTTTGCGTGTGTCTACACAAGCGGTGATGTGACCAAGAAGAATGATGGGCGCCTGAGTGTGTGTGTGTGTGTGTGTGTGTGTGTGTGTGTGTGTGTGTGTGCGTGCGTGCGTGTTTAAAGCATTTATTGAATAGCGTGCAGGTCAGCACCGGAGGGTGACCTACATCCCTCTGGGTGAGCCTGGTCAGCGGGGAGGGAGGAGAAGATGAGGGGTGACAGCCGTGATTGAAAGACTCAAAACCCCTGAGGGTGAGTGTGAAGAGGGAGAAGGGGGGAGGTTCATACACACCTCAGAGACTTCCATCTGTCCTTCTCCATGTTGTTCTCAGGACCTTCGCTCTCGTATGAAGCCAGATACAACGCTGCAATGAGAAACATCAAAGAATCATTAGCTTTTTAAAGACTTAACAATTACTGCATCTTGTCGGCATTAAGTGGTGCTGATCTTATTACTGGTCCCTTCACTTACAGTTAAAGCTTATAATAACCAGGGCTCTGGCTCACATTACCAGTGTATTTAAATTTTCTTCCCATTTTTCCCCTCACTTTCCATCACTGAAAGCATTTTCTGTGATTAAATGTGTTCATCCAATATTTTGGAGCAGTGTGGACAAAAAAAAACACAAATTTTAGACTGTTCTGATCTGATCTCTTCTTTTTAATCTGATCATTTATCAAAGGGAATCGATCCATGAACATAAAAGAAACACATTCATAAGATGCTCCATTAGTTCTATTGAAATAATGGCCAGTTCTTTTATATGTTAACTGGTACATATAGATTTAATTTTTACAGTTTCTGAACATTTATTTAGCATTAGACAGCACGGATCTTTGTGGTGACATTTACATGATGCAGCAGACTCTGTTCCTGCCTCAGCTACTGTACAGTTTATTCTAGTCAGCTTATCTGCTGATCTGCTTTTTCATTTTCTTTTCCTCCAGTAAAAAAACAGCAAAATCAGTGTTTTTCTCGCTCCTTTTCCATCCTCACTCATTATGAGTGGTCACCCCTGTGCTCTCTGTATTGACTGGCGAAGAAAAATATTCTTGAAGAAAATCCAACAAAGAAGCACAAAAAAAAAAAAAACTGATGCGTCAGTTGAATCAAACTTTGTTCGGAGCCTAAAAGCAGTTTTAAAACGTTCCTACACGTTTCAAATATCAGACCCAATTCAAATCAACCCTCCTCCCCTTGTGTGCAGCAAAGTGCAGACTCTCTGCATTAATGCACGGACTGGTTAACAGGAGGATGTTCACTATCACCCGACACTGCCCCCCATGGATAGGAAGCACTCACAGCTGATTGGTCAGTTGGGCCAGATTGAACAGAGCTCCCTGCCTCTCTCTGATAAGACGGTGATAAGAGCCGGAGCCAGTGACACGAGACTTTGATGTGGATTTAGGACGACCAAAACTACCAGCGCTGCTCGAGTGTGAGAGGTGATAAAGTAGGTAGGTGTGTGTGTGTGTGTGGGGATCTGAGGCTCATTCTGTTGTCTGCTATATTTTAACCAGGGACACTGAACATCACTATGGTTTCTGTTGTAATTTATATCTAACAACATTATGCCTCAACCCTCACCTGTACTCTACTTTGACAGAAATCAGCCGTTTCGATTTTACAGGATTCAAAAGGGACTTGATTTCTTCCACAAATCTGGATTACAAGGTTTCATGTGTCTCCTGTGATGTTTTCATTGTAAATAAAGACATCAAATCCACATGATTATAAATTATGTTTAACATGCTTGTTGAAAACGTAATAAAGTTTGACTTAAAACCCCTAAATGACCAGAAATCTTGGTGTGCTCGTCATAATAACAGTAGTGTGGCTGAGCATTTACTATTATGATGAAGTTACCATGTTAATGAGCTTGTACGTTTGCTAAATACGTCAGTTTTCTCTTTTTATCACCTTTAATCTGAAAGGAATAGTTTGGCATCTTGGGATATATGATTATTTGGTCTCTTGCTAATCAAATATGAGGCTAACATCAGCAGCCAGTTAGCCTAGCTTACCATGAAGAGTGGTATTTAGCTTAGCTCTGTCCAAAGATTAAAATAAATCCATAACTTTTTATTTTTACACTTCAAATGAGATATTAACTGTGAATAAGTTTAGTTTTAAAGATGTTGGTAAGCATGTAACTTTGAAGAGAGAAAGGCTAACTGTTTCCCCTGTCTTCCAAACTAAGTTTAGCTAATCGGCTGCTAGCTGTAGCTTCATAGTCAGCGTACAGAGATTAGACTTTGCCTTCTTGGCCAGAAACAGAATTTAAGATCAGTCTTCCAAAATGTCAAACTATTTCTTTAATAGGCATTAAGATTCTCCGTCATTCATTTATTCATTCATTCATTCATTCATTCATTTAGAAACTCACCGTCCTCAGTGAACACTGGAGCGGTCAGCAGGTACTGCAGGATCTTGCGATCCTTCTCAAACGGACACTCCACTTTCTTCCAGGTCATGAATTCACTCACTTGTTTGGCGAGTTCCCAGAATTTCTGAAATGAAAACAAAAACAAACAACAACAAAAAAAAGGTTAATACTACACAATATACTGTATGCATAGTTGACTATTACTTCTTTACCATCTGGCTGATTGTTTGGAGCATGGGTATAATCTTTTAATACTACTGCCTTTGAGCAAGTTATATAACCGTGCATGGCTCCACTGCACTACACTGCGGTCTGAAGTGGTGATTTGTTCCTATGTAGAACATGGTCACAGAAAAAAGTTCAGCAGTTTCCCAGGATAAAATAAATGCTTAATATAGTGTGTGATTCAGTGGAGCTGTGAGCGAAGACCAGTGGAAATACTTATGAGACTCTGATCACTGGTCAGTGTGTTTGTTCCATGGAAACACAGCTGAACTCTACAAGCACAATTCTTACTTCTTCATTCTAAGCACTCTTTTGGGAAGTGGAAACAAATGGCACCGAATCCGTTGCCTTGTGTAGTAACTACAGTGACGTCCACTGACACGACAAGTCGGCTGTAGGTGGGGGTGAGGGTAGGGAGGAGAAAATCTGGTGTAAACGGTTGCCAGGGAAACTCCCTGTGGGTGATTTAAAAATTCAATTCACCTCAAAGTTGACGTGTCCGTTCTGCAGCCTGTTGGCACATCCCTCGTTGAGGAAGTAGATGTCTTTTATGAGCAGGCTGAAGAAAGGGATGACAATCTGCAAGACAAAAGAAAGAGAAAAGAGATTTAATTTCACTGAGAAGATGTGAGGAGGGGGGGATTTCCACATGATAGCTGGCGTGTGATCTCTGTAAACATCGATTCAAAAGGGAAAGAGATTACAATTGACAAAGGGGATTTATTACGAAACAGACCCAGTTCTTTTCTGATCAAGGACACATTTTCATTGAACGAAATCCACTAACTTTCCCTTCTGACCGGCTTGTTGCAGCGTGCAGAAACACAACTTTCATTACTAGAGAACTTTCCCAGGACAAATTCCTCCAGAAGTGAAACTGGAGTAAAAGAGGTTTTCCAGAGAAGAATTATTCCCCTGTAAAGTCCCTTTAAATAATTCATTGTCACCTTCATACAATGATGCAGGTCACTGCATGTTCAGCTTAGATACAGCAGGGTGGGGGATAGAGCAGGGTGGGGAAGAAGCACAGGACTCCATTCAAATAACGATAAATATGAAGTTGGTGACATTTTTCTTCTTCACTGGTATTGAGCCAGACATCAGGACTGGATCTGGTATTTACCAGTTGCTATGGCTGATAAATAAACACAAGACGTGACTCGTTTCTCAGCACACAGAGATGCTTCAGCCTGGCACAGTGACCTATTAGAGTAAACTCAGCCTTTTCAAAAAATGGAAATACCAAAAAGGGGAAGGCAGCAGCAGCAGCAGCAGCACACTGAGCTTCTAATATAAAGCATATTTGTGTTGCTCATTCTGATTGTGTCACAGTTTGTACTTGTATAAACCACCCACTCCCTTCTCCTTATGTTTTTACTTCTTCCCAAAAGATAGTTGCTTCGCCAAATCAATCAATCCAGTCGCCTTTTTTTCTTTAACTGCGTAAAGCTTGTGAAATTCTGCCTCCACAACATCCTCCAAAAAACAAACTGTTCTGGCTGCAGCTGACAGCAGCTAGTTAACTGGGCCTGAAAGAGGTCTGAACATAATGTACAGCAAGGGGTCTGCAGGGGCAGGATGTTGTTTACAAGGGCATGCATGTATGCATGATCTGAAGGCTGTTGTCATGTGTGCACACACACGTCTGTATGTTCATGTTAATGCTGTGAGGGAAGAGGAAGGAAAAAAATAAAAAAGAAACTGCCCAGCAGGAGCAGGGAGGAAGTTATTTTCACAGCTGGACACACAGGAGTACGACGGGCCTGGAGCCAGAGGGAGCAAACGTCTGGGTTTACTATAGTGGATGTGTTTATTAAAAGTTTTATTTAGGTGATTATTAATGTATTTATCAAAAGATGGTTCGTTTTAAGGGTTGACACGAGGTGAACAACAGAAAACTGTGATAATCTTTTGTTTTCACGCAAAATTCACCCATTCCAGCTTCTAGGTAAATAAACAAGCTGCTAACCAAACAAATAATAAAGAAAATAATCAGCAGATTAATCAATAACAGAATTAATCATTAGTTCTAACCCCTAATGTTTTCGCTGTCCTGTAAAACTTCAAGATTTTTTATTTTTATTAGTCCTGTTGCCTTGTTTTATTCTAATCATCATCTCGGTCTCTTACTGTTTTATGTTTCCTTCTGTAAAGCACTTGGTAATTACCAGTTTTGCGAAATACACACATAAAATAAAACCAATACAGGTCAGAAAAAAAGCTCTTCCTTCTTGAAATCTGTAATTTATCATCCAGGTTTGATTAAATCACGTATTAGGAGCAGATCTTTGTGGTATAACTGGACGTAAAGTGGAATATTTTGTGCATTATTCTTTGTAAAATGTCTTTACAAGCTGTTGCTGCACAGCCAAACAAAGTCTGCTTTAGATCAGCTGTTTGGCATCTTGTTAAAATGTCGAATCAACAGAGCAACAAACTTTCTGATCATTTTAATCTTTGATAGAAGTGAAGTTTTGGTTTTGCCTGGAGGAGACCTTAAACAGCAGCAGTATCCAACCCCCCCCCCCTAAAAGGAGAGGTCATAAGAGCGAGAACATACCAAGACTTCTTGGGAACTTTCCGTTTCACGACCCCGACCCTTTGTCCGGGTGTGTTTGCATTTCTCAGCTCCCAAAAAAACATCCCCTCACAAACCTCAGGGAGCCAGATGCACACTGACAGAACACTCTGTCTCCGTTATTCAGCGTTATGATGACGTGAAGAGAGGCTAACCGCCGAGGCCTGGCAGCCCCACGAGCTCTGCGCTTGTTCAGACTCGGTCAGGGCGGGCAACTCAAGAGGCAGCGGCAGAGAACACTATGTGATCTGGCAGCCGGCCTGTGTTTTCTTTTTCCTTCACAGCTCATTTGAGGAGGAGGAAACCGAGACCCTCCTCGTATTTTGACCCACTTATAACTCGACCCTGCGTGTCCCCTCTGAGCTCCGCCGTTATGCAACCTCTGTCCCACTTCCAAGTCCACTCGAGAGGCCGCTGATGGTGTAAACACGACGGGAACGCAGCGTCCAGACGATAACAAGACGCAACAAACGGCAGCGGCTTGTTTTTCTTGCTTTTCCTCAACATCAACCGCTTCCTCTGTGTTCGCCGTGGCAAGACCGCTGAGATAAAAGACGGCGCGATAACCATCTCAACTCTTTACATAACTGTAATAAGCTCAAAGTGTCTCTGTTGCAGAGGCGTTGCCGACACTTTGTTCAGGGACAGAGAGCTTATCCTGAAACTGGAAGGTCACGGCAGCTGTCAAGTGGTCTTAGCAACACACCCAATCCCCGTTATTCACTGTAAGTGGCTCCGGGTGAGACTTTCAGCCAAAAGTATGAAATGTAAACCAAAGTCTGGAGCGCAGACGTTCAGACTGGTGAGGTTTATATAAAAGTTGGCTGCTGGATGTGTCCTACAAAAGAAATGTTTGACTTTTCTAACTCATCCATCTGAAGCTTGACCTGATTTTTTTTTTTTTTGTTTGTTTCCTCCCCACTGAAGGTGTTTTTTTCCTCCAATTTCAAACCTTTATTTAACAAGCTGCACTTTAACTGTCAGCAGGTTCATTTAATTGTCACTCCTCAAGTTCTGTGCCCGCCGCCGTGCGTTCAGGTGTAGCGACGGAAAAAGTGGAGAATATATTCAAAACTCAGGAAAGATCATCCTTTTATAAATATACACTTACACACGGACCAGCAGCTAAAACCCGCGCATATGATCCATAATGCAGCTGCACGTCTGGTCTTCATCCACTTACTCATCGACCTACGCTGGCTTCCCACGGCCGCCCCAATCAAATTCAAGCCCACCTTCGAAACTCCAACATGTCTAACCAGTACGTTCTATGCGCTTCTTTACCTGATCTCCTTCCAGTTATTAAATAGATGTACACCAGGGTCTGGTCTAGATTAAAGCGTCTGCCACATGAGTAAACGTAAGTGCAAATCAATGCAAGTCATGGTCGCCTCACCTTCTCTCTGCTGCTGTTGGCTGTGATCGACCTCTGCGTGGCTCCTCTCAGCGCCGTTCTGTAGTTGTAGAAGTTGCTGGAAGGATCCATCTGGTGCTGCGAGGAGGAAATCAAACACAGTGTCAATTGTGAGGAGAGCCGCTGGGAGAGAGGAGAGAGAAGAGCATCTGACGGGCTGTGACGCTGTGACTCTGGTTTGCAAAGAAAGGAAAAGTGGTAGAGGGACGTTCTGAATGTTTGTGTTTCAAGCTAAATGTGGAGTCGGTAAAAAGATTAACCAATGGATGAGCCGACTGACAGAAAATTAAATTTGATAATATCCATTTAAGACGTCACCTTTCACGTCATGAAAGTGATCACTATTTGCATATTAAAATAAAATGCCTCCATGCTGCTCATGAACTGACGTGAACCCCCCCCTGTGGCACATCACTGTATATTAACTACCCTCAGTGTGGCGTTAGCCTGTCAGTGTCATGTGATGGTGGTTGAGACCATCAACTGTGTGACCTTGAACAAACCAGCAGCAGAGAGAAAGTTCAGCAGTCACCTCAAATGAGGCTCACAGGGACAAAAGAGCAGGGTAGAAGGAAATCAACAAAAGAGGTGGAGAGGAGAAGGAGGAGGAGGATGAGGAGGAGGAGGTGTGTGACTGACAGAGAGAGGGTGAAAGATGAAGATTGAACTCCGGTGAGACGTGAAGGGAACCTAAAGAAGTGAGTCTTTGAAAGCTTTTCGATCCCGCAGAAAGGTCCCGGCCCGACGCGTCTCCACCTCAGATCTCCCTCTTTCAAAGGGCTGAGTGACGGCCCGCTGGGCTCACAGGGTGTGTGTTCCCTGCTCTATCTGGGGTTTTACTCAGGTACCGCGGGGGGGAGGGAGGGTGGGGAGGGAGGGGGTGCGTGTGATCTGAACCCCAGCCACACTGAAACATCTGGGGCTTCCTGGCTGCAGGACTCCCTCTCCCTCCACCTGCCTTCATTCCCTCCGGATGCGTCACTTCAACATGTTTGGTGTTAGATTCGTTCGTTTGTTGCCATTTCTGATGGTGAGAACTCTCTATATCCCTATATCTGATGCACATTCAGTCTTAAGTTCAAGTTTTAATCTACTTTGTGTTGGGTTCAACACGTTTCTGAAGTTTTTCACACCTGATTGCACGATTTTGCATTTGTCTTACTGTGTCTTTGAATAAATTGAAACGTCAGTAAAACAAAAAGAAAGAGCTGAGACGATTTGTGAAATCATCACATTTAAAAACAAAGGATGTCGCAATCACAAAACACTGGGGAAAAGTTGACGTGTGTTTTCCTGTTAAGTTAAATGAAATGTTTTCAGATGTTTCAGTGTTTTTATGTTGCTCAGTTATGTCGCCATGGATGAGGGGGAGAAACACATCGATCTGTCTGAGTCACAGTAAATCTCTGCTCTCCCACTCAGAGCAACCGTGTTCATCTGCCTTTGCCTTTTGCACTTCAGCCAACACTTCAGTGGACGGGGGGGAAGAAGCTCCCCCACACGCCCACATCACAGTTAGTCATCAGTGTCGGACTCAAAAAAATCACAGAGCCGCACAAGTGTGTGGGCTCGCAGGAAAACACATTACGGATGATTAAAACTCAAGAGGAAATTATGTAAGAATGTTAAAAACACAGATTTGAAGTGGTTTTTTTATTGGCAGATCTTGAACCTTTTTCATGCAAACTTACTTCTAAGATGTCAAACTTGGCCGTCTTGACTTTACTCCAGGTTTTCTTCAGCCGCGACACAGGACTCATGTTCATCCCAGCTGTGAGACGGACACACACACAAAAAAAAGAAAAAGACAATGAGAGAGACATCACACATCCACGCAAACACCCAAACACCACCGCATTAACACATGGCATTTTCCCCGTTCAGCCAGACGGACGCATCCCCCCCCCACCCC
>NW_019525077.1:2216956-2250730 GCF_002814215.2 Seriola lalandi dorsalis
TAGTCATCCTTTAACAACACCCCCACCCCACCTCGCCTTTTCTTTCCCTCTACTGTTGTTTCTTCTGATGCAGCGAGGCAAAAGGCTGCAGGAACAATGGAGTTAACACACGCCTCGTTTCCCCTCCCAGCACTCTGCTTCCCATATGGTAATCCTCTGTGTGTGTGTGTGTGTGTGTGTGTGAGTGCTGCATGTTCAGGCAGCTATATAACAACACAAAACAACTCCAGAGTAAACAAAGGAGCTCAGAAGAAATATAAAACTGTAACCGTTAAAACCCTGAGATCACTTCACTCCCCACAAGATGGTTTTTTTCCCCATGACAATCAGGAGACGGAATGAATGAAACTCTGACGGCGGCGTCAACAACATGTGACGGTGTGAGTCAGAACGTGTCTTGCTTAGGAAGCAGCTCCATCACACTCACAAAGACACCAGTGTGTGTGTGTGTGTGTGTGTGTGTAAGGACAGGTGTTGGCTGTGTTAGTGGCTCTGTTGGGATACACACACACACACACACACACACTGCTCAGAACAGGAGTATGTGTGACTGTAAAGATTAGAGATCTGAGTCCTGGTGGATGTTAAACTCATATTTCGGAGGCCTGTTTCACCAAATTTCCAATTAGAGTTTGTTTCCTCTCACACATTTTATTTTTTACAAATTTCACCTATCACAATGGACGCCACACTTGTGACCCATGCAGGGGCATCCCAGAGCCCCCCTGTGCCCGCTGAGTGTTTCTAGACAAATATCTAAAAAAAAAAAAAAAAAAAAGGCAATTAAGAAAATTTCCTTTTCATGATTTGTGTGAACTAACCCTTTAATCACATCACTAATAAACTGTGTGACCCGGGTGGTTCCCTGGAGACGAGGCTGGCGGAGAAGCTTTGCCTGTGGCGCTCTCTCTCTCTCTCACTCTCAGGGGAGAAAGACAGAGGACAGCTGGCACTCCCAATATCCTCCACTCTCCCGTACCCTCTCATCATCCTCATCCTCCCTCCTCCCTCGTGTGCTCACACCGTCCCCCGGTCAGTGCTGACCATCTGCCTGGATGGGGATGTTCTGCATCCTATTCCAGCTGCCCCCCCCTCACAACCCCTTCCTCCCCCCTCAGGCCTGCAAGAATGACCACAGCCCCTCTCCTCTAAACACTCGAGGTGACACGGGTCATTTATCAAACACACATGTGGCACATCTGGCGGCCACTGCGCAGTTCCACTTTTCTGTGAGATCTAAGGAAGTAGACTACCCATGATCCTCTGCAACATCCGTACAAGTGTATATATGTTAATGCAAATGCAAAGCAGTCAAACGTCAGCAGCAGAAAGCTTGGAGAAGCGTTTCTCCTCTCCTGACCATTTTTCTATCGGGACAATTATCCGCATGAGCTGCTGCTCCCGCCGAGTGTCACTGATATCATTAGGCTGGAGTAAATTGCGTAAGTTGGAAATGAACTGAGACGAAGTCATGAGAGGTTAGGGCCACTGCTACAGGGCAGGGGAGATTACATCGCTGCACGAAATTCCCACTGAACAACAAATTGCATTTACTACGCTGATCGGATTTACTGATGACTGTAAGAAACAGCCGTCTTCGCAGGAAATGTTGATGGGAGGGAACAAGTGCAGAGTCCAAACGACACTGATGAAGTACAAATCATTTCATGGCTGTTGAATGTTGTCTTAAAACATTTGCTTATAACTCAGTGACTGGTGATGATACAGTGCAGTGAGAAGAACCACATCAGGGTTACCAGTGCTCCTCCTGTCCTGGCTTTATACGAAAAGAGAGTAAAATCAAACCAGACTCACAGATGATGGCCATGAGGGAGTTGAAGTTGCCGATGTTGAAGCATTCACGCGCCACGTCGATGAAGAACTCAATGACTCGAGCTCGGTGCTTCTTCTTCACAGGCTGTTAACAAAATGGAGAACATTTAAAAAAAACTGCATTATGTCTGAGCGCAGGTTGTTTTTACTACAAACTGTGCAGTAATTATCAGGAAAGATGGCAAAAAGTATTAAAGTTTGCTTCTACTTTATATATTATATATCACTTTTCCTGTTTTTATATCCCTGTAAACTCAATATCCTTCAGTTTTTTTTCTGCCTTGGACTTTGGACATTTTTCACCATTTTCTCTCATTCATAAACTAAACAACAACCGACAGATTTACACTGATGTAAAATAATCAGCAGCTGCAGCCCCGTCATCACTTTCCCTCCGTGAGCGAGCTCATTACTCACCATGCAGATTTCTGTAGCCACCAGATAACTGAGTCTGTTGAACCATTCAACATAAGCTTCCAGGTTGCTGGCCTTCTTGTGATCACTGAAGCAACTCTGCAAAAAAAAAACAAACGAGAACAGACTTTTAATTAACATTTAAGCTAATTGCAAAGCAGAAATTGTGCTGAAGTGGAAAAATAAATCATATATCAATAAAAGTTTTTGCTTCTTCTTCTTTTTTTTTCTTCCTTCTTTCAGTTGATGCATCACTGAGCATAAAAATAAACTCCTGGGTGAGCGGACCTGAGCAGCCAATCACACTCGACTTCACTCTCTTCTATAAGCACAATAGTGGCCAATGTTATTCACATTATGCATGCTGGTCCTTTGTGAGGACTCCTCTTGATCTAATTCCACACATTCCTTTGGCCTTACGCCATTTGCCCCCGTGTAGTGTTTCGCATTTTAACACGCACACACACACACACACACACACACACACACACACACACACACACACACACACACTCACACACACACACACACGCACAGAGTTACTCCCGTCTTTTCCAAGTGGCTCGTTGGGGGTACGAGGCAGGCTCGTCCGAGGCACAAAGGCAGCCTTAACCCCCCCCCATCACCTGGCTTCCAAAAAAGGGGCTGTTGCCTAGCAGCCGAACGCCAGACAAGAGAACCCACTGCCAGACACACACACACCCCTTCCCAAAACAAACCCTTGGCAGCAGTGGTTGCTAGGAGATGGGGTGCATGCATGCCCGTCTAATCTCGACACCGGGATGGTTTGAGGAAATTGTCGGTGAGAGTGTGTATTTCTGAATATGTGTGTGTGTGTGTGTGTGTGTGTGTGTGTGTGTGTATGTGTGTGTGTGTGTGTGAGGATATCTGGTCTGCTGCTACAGTCTGGAAATCACCTGCCCTCCCTTTGACCTGTGCGGCGGCCCAGTCTCGGTGTTGTGTAAACTGAACATCAGTCTGGAGGAGAAACTAGGCCGGACTCACGTCTAACCCACCCCAGACACAGACTTGCCAGAATCAGGTCCACACTCACACACACACACACAAAGATTTCAGCCAAAAAAAAAAAGGTTTGGAGTTGCGTAACCACTGTATATGTTTTCTTATCTGCTGATGTATTCTTAGAAAAGCATGCAGACGTTACCTTATCGTTGTCCAGAGGGTCTTTTTGGACAAAGGCCTGGACGAATTCTTCAGGTCCGATGTAACTGAGTCTCTCCTGAAAAGGCAAAAAAGGAAAAATAATTCAACAAATCCATCTGTGGTTTGCATGTCCTTAAAAACCAGGTCATTAAAACAGTTTGTTTTCTTCTCTGACCGGCTGACATGTAACGGATATACAGATGTGGTGAAACGCCACCGTTTCAAATCAATGCTGTGTCAGGACAGACGTGGGAGGGGCCGCGGTGTTCGCTTCACCTCGGCCGCCGCACTGATTTTTAATCCATCATACTTGTCAGCCGTCCAATCTCTCACATGTTCTCCTCTCAGGATCGATTGGGTCTTATTTTCTTTGTGCGAGTCATTGGCAGGATTTCTGATTGTTCTTTGGAGGATGAAATTTTCCGTCTTAATTTGCTTTGACGTGTCACAACAGATGATTGATGCGATGTAATGACTTAAACCGATTTTCAAGATGAGACGGACGAACTTTAACCTTCTGGGATTGAGAGAGTTCTCACCAGTTCTATGTGCGTGAGCTGCTGGGCGACGGTGAAGGGGTCGTTACAGATGGACAGCATGTCTCTCTGGATAGCTGCCTGGGGCTTCGCCTTGAGCGCTGTGAGTCGGTCGGCCGCTGTTGCGTTGATCTTGACAAGCGCCTCCTCATACTGGCTGAGCACCGTCAACCTCCTGATCAGGCCCTGGCTCATCTGGCCCACCGCCTTCCTGTAAACCTGAAGGGATGAACAGGAAAGGGAAGAAGAGGATTAGTTGGGGACCCAGCACAGTTCCTTGAGGAACACCTTGAGAACGGGTCAATAATATTTGGATATGGAACATTTAGGAACCCTTGAGTTGTTACCATGAGCTTAGGCTTTGTTTCCTGTTCTCCAGCTCTGTACTGGCTTGACACACGATTGCAACACTTGCCGTTAGAGACGGTTACATAACTTTTCAATTATGTTTGGTTATTAATAGCACAGGGAGGAGACACAAGAACAGATAACAAGAACAAGAGATCTCAGTCTGATGTAATTTTGATCAAATCTCCATTAGCATGCATGCAGCCACTTTTGTTTACCTCAGCTGTAGGCATTTTAGGTTAATCCCTCACCACTGTTCTGTGGCAGAGAGTAATAACAACCCCGGTGGAATTTACAACGCACACGTTGACAACATGTCAGCAGAACTGACTGTAAACTGATGCCAGCTCGCAGCCCCAAACCACAGAACGCCAGAGCTGCAAATGTGACGACTCCAGTGTTTGTTTTGCAGGAAAGCATCCTCTCGGTCAAGCACCAAGAGGAGGGTTATTTACAATGTTACGCAAGCGTCTTCCTGCCGGGACTCATTAAGGCCCCTCAGCTCAACGGGGGCAGAGGAGACGGCCTCTCGGCTCCCCGGCCTCAGGGGTTGAGGGGTCGTCCTGTTTTGAACTTTCCCCTGACTCAAAACAGGCCATGATTAGCTGACTGTCCCCTCACTGACACAGTTAGGCACTGAAGTTGCATGAGAGGGCGTACAGAGGAGGACATGTGAGTTTGATTTAGTGTACATGAAGAAGACTGTGTTATTGTGAGTGTGGAGGATCCTGTTCATGGACTCTTTCCACACCACCGCTGTGATCTGCCCAAAAGAAATCAGTGACGAGGTTTCTTTTCTCACCACCACATCCCTCCTCCCTCAACTTTTCTGCCAACTCAGCCTCCAGAATCTGGATTCTACAAACAAGAGTCCGGTTCAAAAGGGTGAGAAGAAACACGGCGAGCTTTATAATGGACGTGGAGGCCCGGTGCCGAGACAGCAATCACACGTGTGATGAGCGGCGAGTTCTCGGTTCTTGGGGGAAAAAAAATTAGCGGACTCTCATCGCTCAGCTGGAAGCAGCCAGGGCGGGACCTTTTCTGAAATTCACTTCCCAGCCCGGGCGTAACTGATGCATCTGTCTGCGGGGTGATGTGGCTGGATAGGCTCTGTGGATTTTGCAGTTTTGGCGAAGGATGATTTGCAGGACTCAAGGACAGAGAGAGGAAAATGAGGTTGTAGAGAGAATTGAGGTTTCATCTTGTAAAACAAGTTGAGAGGGACCAATAACCAGAGAGAAAATCATATATTCAGATGAAAAAGAAAAACTGGTGATCCTTTTAAAGGCTGCAACTAATTACATTTTTCATTCTTGATTAGTTTTTCCAATAAATCAATTAATGAAACGTCAGTTGTTCTGCTAAAAAGTCCTGAACCCAAAAATATTCAATTTTAAAAACAGAGAAACACTGAAATTTGACATATTTGAGACGCAAGAAACAACAAATGTTTGTATTTGGGACGGTGAAAGCATCACATCCATCCCTCAGATTGTGTGACAGACTTTACTATTAACGGTTTAATCCAAAAAAAGTAGAGGGATTAAAAGATGAAATACCTTCACTCAGGCACTGTACTATCAGTGTAAACACTGTACACACTCAGCTAATGCTTGACCACGCTGCTGCACAGTTGGACAACAGTGAGAACCGCCACCAGTGAAAATCGCTCCAGTTGCCACTTCAAAGTCAACCATCTGCCGTAGCTTCTGTCCCCACTACAAACAGAGGACAGGCCGGGGTTGGATAAATATAGCCACAGATCTTGGAGACAACAGCATGCCTGACATTTCCAAACAGAGGGAGCCACATTTGCTCCTCACAAACCATTGGCGTTACGAATGAAAAGGGGTCGGGTGGGGGGGCTAGCAGGGGCACGCTGTTCCCTAACGCCATCGACCCTGGCAGTGATCCTGAGGTGGCAGACGGCTGCTCAGTACAAGTCGCTATGACTGAGCGCGTGGTCTGTTCGTGCCATCGAATCACTAGAGGTGCTGTTTTTCTTGGCCAAGTGGCGTCATTTCCTGCGGAGCACCACCTGACCCACCAAAAGGCCGGACTGTTTTTAGCAGGTTAGACGAGCAGCACTAACGAACAGGTAGTAAGTTGCATTTTCATCTACAAGCACGTCCATATTGCCAAAGTCACGATGGGGACAAAAATAACCTCCCTACCACCTGATGATGATGCAACACATCAGGTCAAGTCTTCATGCAGACTGTTTATAGTCAAGTCTTTAGAGAGTCAACTCCCAAGTCCCAAGTCCTTGTTTTCATTAGCTAAGTCCCAGAAGAGTCCAAGTCTCTACTGTCAACTCTGGATCTCACTGATTTAAAGCTTAACAGAGGAATCTGCTTGAGTGCAATGAACATTTGGGCTTTACCTCACTGCAACAACAGCTTTTATAATATTTTCTGTTTTAAAAAGGTCCCATATAGTATGTGTTGTTTGATTATAAAGCAGGTCTAGGTTCTATATTAAGGCTCAGAGCCTTCTCTCCTCTGATTGGCTCACAGACCTGTTGTTACTAGAGCTCCAGAGAGACGCCTGAGAGAGGAGATGTAAAACTACATTCAGATGGTTTTTGGTTCTTAAAATCACAAATATATCTTCTTATGGATCAACACAGGTGAAGAGGAAAATATGGAGTTGTTTCAAATTCTCGGTCTTTATTGTTCCAGTGCTCTCTTCTGTCATGAAGCACTCACACACAGTTAGGATATCAGCTCCACTTGGACCAACTGATGTGCAGATATTGGACTGTAAAACACACAGTGCAGGGGACACCTGTCACAAAGAGTCACTGTTTCATGCACCATTTGGATTAAAAAAACAGTAATGTGTGTCCAAACATCTGGCTTATATCAAGTGTACCGGGCATCCAAACTGGATATATAATGTGGGGTCTGTTAAATCAACCTAACTTATCATAATAAAGCAAAAAAAAAACAAAAAAAACACAGTGGTGCAAAATAAAAACTGCACATTTTGAGGGATGGAAGGAACCGTGCACCACCAAATGAGGTCAGATCAAGATCACAGTGCTTGTTTTCTTCTCCGCTGTTGCTTCCCTATATATCCAACCACATCCATAATGACAGTGTTACTACGCAGATCAAGGTCCTGGAATGTTTTGAGTGTGGTCTGGACGCGACTTTGACCAGATGTTCAGGACATCTATTTTGGACTCGAACCCTTTTCTCAGAGTGCTGTGGTCGACGCTGTGAAGAATCAGCATCTGACTCTAAACTGCAGATTTTTGCTCCTGGTTTTTTGGGCATTTAGGCTTTTTTTTTTTCTTTCTTTTTGTTTGTTTTCAAAACAGGATTCGGAGAATGTGTGAGAAACATGAATACAAATCAGTTCTGATCTGATCAAACTCACTGATGTCAGTGACCTGTTTTCCTTAAAACCTCAACAGCTGAATTTGTTCTAAGAAACGCCCCTTGGCATTTGCACTACCCACAGCGTGGAATCATGTTTTACTATCACGGGTTATCATCTACGATAACATGAATAAACAATATTACAACTTCACTTCCTCAGCATTTGGCTTGTGGCAGTTTTTTTGAACCCGAGGCACCGCAGCCTCCATGAGAACCTTTCATTTATAAAAAAGGCCGTTCTTGGGTCACGCTGTGCTAATCATGAGCACACACCGCCGGTGGCTTACATGATATCGCGGCACATCCACGGGGCGTTTGAGTACTGTACGATGTTTCTTGATCACCACAGTACAAACATCAACATGTAACTGAAAGGGCTTTTTCTATTCATGCCATTTGTCAAACGCAGGGTCAAACAAGGCAGCCTTGCTTAGTTAACCTTTCCCCCACAAATTATTAACAAACTTTCATGATCTTGAGGGAATCTCATGATATTTAGCGTTCGATGAGTCCGACAGCACAGGAGCTGCAGCAGTCAAACAGGGCAGGTTATTAAAAAAAGAAGAAAAAAAAAGAATTTGAAAGCGAAAGTTAAAATGATTACACATTCTGCCTGTTAGGTAAACTTTCTGGTTCAACTGTCACCTATTGCAGTTTGCTCTTGCATTTGGATTTTCCACGCAAGGATCTGAAGCAACTTTCCGGGTGCAGTCATTTTCCCCCTCAAATAAGACGGTTAAATAATAATCAAATAGGAGACAAATTAAAGGATAAATGAATAATAAACTGCTGAAGATGCTTTCTAATGACTCCAATACAACTTCATTCGGAGTGATGATGTCACATTACTCATTTGTACATGTAAAAAATTTTTTTTATTTGGATGCACTTTAAAAATAATGCACGTCTTATCTTATTTTGTTGACTGTACAGAGCGTGACATCGCCTCATGGGCAAGTACCAGTACATCTTGTGCTAAATGCTTTTCTGTTTCCTCACTTTCAACCATGACAATATCTTGTTGATTTGATGCCAACTGCAGCCGATCTGCTTTAAAAAAAAAAAAAAAAAAAAAGAAAGATCACAAGATGTTTGTTTGACCATCAGAACCTAACAACAGTGTCCATGTGAACGTGTGGTGGTGGTGGGGTGGGGGGTGGGGGGTTGAGAGCAGATACTGGGAGCTGCAAATGTGTCATAGTGACATGCGAACGGATTGATTTCTAGATTTAATCAGGATCAATAGTCGTGCTTGTACTATTGATGAGTCATGTGAAAGCTACGATAAAACAGTGGGGGGCCGGGTCGTGTTTTTCTGGTGTTGAGCGGTGAAGGGTGGATGTCCTCCCATCAGGACAGATGGATGTTTGTGTCCTCCATCACTGTCTGGTCCTAACAAGCCCCTGCTGGCTTATCGTTAACACCGAACTCCACCCATCCCCCAAAATAAATACACCCACTTAACTTGGACATGCAACTCATTCCCAACAAAACACATGTGAAAACATTGGACATGCACGGATTCATGATGACTAACCAAATTATTTGTCTAGACTGAAGAAAACTGAAGTGGGGTGGTTACCGCTGGGAAAGAACAGTTGATATAAAAGGTCACGCTAACACGGTTGGAAGAAGAAAAGATAAAAGCTGGGGTTTGTTTCATTTGTTTTTTACCCCTTTAACTTTCCCTTTAATGTCTTTAACCACAAATACCAGGCTAAATGCTACATGCTACACAAAAATACCAAAGAGAATGTGCAGTTAAAGGGAATTGTTTGACATTTTCTTGGGAGAGTTAGCAGATAAGATGGATTAGCTTAGTTTAGCATATCCTGTGAGGCAGTGGCTCAACAGCTAGCAGCTAGCTGGCCTGGCATTTATCAAGATTCCTCACATTAAATTAACAAGTTAATATGTTAGCTTTAGCAGCGCTAATAGGCCGATTTTTTTTTCTCCTGCTATGCTAATCGCTATCGATATAAAGTTTCTTGTCTACGCTGATTTTCAACATTTTTAGCTATTCTTTTGAAGTACACACAAGTATTTTCTAAGCTAAGTCACTATTAGCTCAGCTTATGTTAGCATTTCCTTTCACAGCATTGATAGCATGAGTCACCTCTTGTCAAAACAACTTTTCTATATCTAAATCTCAAACAGTGGAGGGTCTGAATGTGCACCAAAGATAACAGAGGGTGCAGGACAAAAACAGTCCTACCCCACTATAAAAGTCTACTGTCCAAACAGCGCACTAGAGGCTAATGACACGCTAAGCCAGCGACATTCAGCTCTGCAGCAGTGGAACAATCCGAAATGCTGCCTAGGAGGGAGCACCCCCAGAGATGACACAAAAAAGCCACCTAGAACTGTGAACAATAGGGCTTTTCTCTCAGCGCAGCCAGCCTCAAAACCAGCTTTGTTGCCAGAGACACCCACCTCCACCACCCTCCGCTGCTATCTGCAAAAATCTGCCTGTGCCTGTAGCTTTTGCTGCACGTGCATGTCTGGAAAAAACAACACTCCACCGTGTGTGATCACACCTAAACTAAACAGCAGACAGACACTTTCCTGTTAATTAACTACTTCAGGTATGAATAACTGCAGCGTACTGACCTCGTCTCCACTAGCCAGCCGGTGGGTCAGCTCCTTCAGGCTGCGCATCATCCTCTCGTCCCTGAAGTCATACGGAAAGGTTTCCGTCCACTCCGTCAGGAGCTGGAGGATCTTGGGAGCAATCTTCCTGACTCTCATCTGCAAATGAAGGATAAACATAAGTAGGGAGAACCAAACGTAGGATGCGTGGCTGAGATGAGAGTCCTGTTGGATCCAATGACTGAATTTGAAATAGCTAAGAAGGGAATTTGTTGTGATACCTTGTCAGCCTGGGGATCGCTGAGCCGCTGCTGCTCCATGCACATCTGGCACACCTTGGACATGAGTTCATATGGGTGGATGAAGAGGCGAGAGCTGAGCAGGAAGGTGAAGATGTATGTCCTCTGTAGAGAGAAAAGACCGTAAGTTTAACTGTAAAGGCAAAAATGAAGATGAGAGTTTGAAAATAGGCTTTAAAACTCACAACTAAATATATGAATAACAACTTTTAATCCCTGATGTGTGGAATGAAAATGAGATGAAAGAAACTTCAACAAAAACGTTTAAAAACAAACCAAATACTCACATCTGGATAATAATCTACAGTTGGGACCAGGTGGTGAATGAGGGCCTCCAGGGACCCGGACACCAGGTTGTTGTCATGGTAATAGAGGCCGGGGTAGCCTTCCTCCTTGGTCTGGTACAGGTTCTTGTTGTAGCTGCCTGTGTTCAGCTGCCCCGTGAATGGCGGTGTCTGAGGCATGTTGTCCTACGAGAGAAAAAAGGACAAACACAGGAACAGTCAGTCAGGACGCCACGAACTTCTCCTCCGATAGATATTTCACCGCAGACGCTGATGCAGGATGTAGCCGAACAAATCCAAAATAGCTCCGAGACACAAACACAGACGGCAAAGGTTTGTTTGGGAAAATGGTTTGGATGCAGTCGACTCCCTTCCTCCTCTGGATCCCCCGCTGTCTATCTTAAGGTTTCAGAGTTTGGGTTTAGTTTAATTGGACGTGTAGGAGCTGAAATGAAAACTGTGGCTCAGTTTTATGAGTCATCTGCAAGGAAACAAGAATAGACGGCTTACAGACGCTTTGTTGAGCTTTACAGGAAGCTGAACCCTTTACCCATGGTAGCATTAGTGCTTTACGCCACACCGCCAACGCTTAGCTGTGCAGGTTAATGTGCATCATCCACAGTCCAGTAACTGCAGCCGCAGCAACCTTTAAGAGTTGGTTATGAATTCTCAGCAAACAAGACGAAGACGGATGAGGATTTAAGCTTTAGTGGGAAAGTTCATCCATTCAGACTCCGTCTCCTGACTCACAAAGAGCTGCGGTTATAAAGGGACTTCTGTGTTTGTGTTTCAACATAAAAGTGAAAGTACATCAACAACATGTAAGAGCTTGTGAGATTCTCTGTTCCAAGCTGTTGCCCTGCAGGACATCATGACACTGAACGCCTGTTTCCTTCCACTGCTGCCGCGTGCATGCGTGTGTGTGTGTGTGTGTTTCAAAGAGGCAGAACAAATCACGATGCACGGTAGAACATGACGAGTGGAGGAGCACGCGTATGATCCTGTGCTGCGGTGCGGGCGAGCACTGATCAAAACGTTGCCATAGAAACTTGTATAACTAATCCCAGACTGACCCAGAGGTGCAAAAACAATCTCTGTCGGTAAATTCTCTGAGCAGATAACTGGTCCTCACAAACGTAGAACAACACCCGCACACACACTTTCCTCTGCCAGTCCTCCTGACCTCTGAACCTGGCACTCTGGCTTTGTCCCCTGCCAGGCAGACTTATGGTTAGGGAAACACAAAGGGCCTTTTCACACCGGGGGGGTGAGGGTGGGGGTCAGTGCAGGTTGCAACAACCCCACCCCCTCCACACACACACACACACACACACACACACACACACACACACACAGACACACACATCTCCACCTCCTTGACAATATGCTGATCCGTGGCTGCCTGCCGAGTCAGGAAGCCTTTAAGGCTGATGCAATGCAGCGCCGCCAGGGACGGATACGGGGGATGCCAGGAGGTGTAAACTGCACCTGGCACCAACAGTTCAAATAAATTTAGGGTTTCATTGTCCCGTGGGGGTGAGAAAGAAGACGTCAGCTGCTCAGACCATGAGTGGAAATGTAGAGATATCATTTAGTTGGCCCCTTTAAAAGTCGCATTAAGGCTATGGTTACCTTTTGCAGCGTCAAAAGACTTGATATAGATACCAAAACAAATCCTGAGTATTCATAAGTTCACATAAAAGGCTCCGCCCACACGAGACAAAAACCACTTTCACACGGCTGCCGCGCCATAATGCACACGTGCACACGCCGTCCATCGCTATTATTCAGCGAGACAACCATGGCCATTTCCATGAGAAAAGGGCGAGCGCGAGGAGTCAGAGCGCAGAGGCCCTGGCATCTGCTGCACCATGTGGCTTCCCCCGCACGGAGGCAGAGACAGGGAGATCACGAGTCTGATGGAGGAAGATAAAGGGGGGGGGGGGGGGGGGGTGTACACTGATACAAGTCAACTGCATCTTTGTTTACTCCGCTGAGGGTTTTCAGATGAACTTTAAGAGCTCAGACTCATTTAACAGCATCCCAGTACAACCACAGATGTCTGCTGTGCGCTGAACACACCACCGAGGTTCAGATGAGCGGCGCACATCAACAGCAGCAGGTGATCGAGCGCCAAGAACGAGACTGCTTCACTTTCCCCAGCTGGGATCTAGAACCTCCCTGATCCCACGCTTTCTTTCCTGATCAGTAATCGGGAGGGGTGCGGTGGGGTCTGGTTGGGTGGGGGTGGATGATATAGTAATACCCGCCTCTTCATTTTCAGTCAACAGGTGGGTTCCAGCTCCTCCAGTATTAACTATCATCCAGATGTGACTTATCGACTTTAAATAAAGTTTCTGAGTATTTCCTGAGGTGGGGTATCAGAGTTATATTCGCCAGTTTACACACACACACCTGTAAGTGAAACTACTGAGCCTCAGATCGCACAGCACACACCGCTGACAGAGCTGCGTTTCTGTTGCAGCGAGCGGTGCTGAAGCTTCGGTATCATGACATCATCACTCTCCCTCTCTGATGTCTCTGAAAACAATGTGGAGGTGGGACTTTGAAGATAAAAGCTGCGTCTAATACATAAAAAAAAGTCTGTAGTCTCCTCTATCAGAGCAGCACTTCTGCCGAGCAGCCTGTGGAGGTCAGTGCCGAGTGTTTCACGTCTCATATAAAGTTGTTTTATTGATGCTTCTGATTTGTCCTGAGCCTATATTGAACTTTCTGCCTGCAAAATGAATATCTCAAATTCTTAAATATGAATGAGAGTTTTACTTGCAAAGATTAGGGGCCACTGTCGCTGTCAATCATGTTACATCCTACAGCCAAATGATTCAGTTATGTCCATCCCCATCTCTGCACTAAAGCCAACAGTGTGTGTCCTCCTCTTCCAGCTGCAGCCTTCATCATCATAATCCTAAAAACAAAGCTCAGGATGCTTAAAAAAGACACACTGATTTACATTTGGCTTCCAGGTGGCGTGTGTAGTAGTGGAAGCAGTAGTGGTGGTGGAGGGACCACATGTCGGGGTCCCGGGGGCCTGACAAAAGCAAACCCCGAGCACACTGCTGTTGGTTTAAAGCGCGGCTGCTGGCTGGGGAGCAGCTGAAGGTAAACAAACAAAATGCCAAAGCTTGCAACCCCACTTTAGGGGGAGGGGGGGTTTGTTTAGGTTGGGTGGCTGGTTTTAATTATAGCCTCTCTGCTTGTGTGTGTGTGTGTGTGTGTGTGTGTGTGTGTGTGTGTAAGTGTAAAACCACCTGCCTCAATGTGTGAATGAAGTGCGGTTCAGATTTAAAAGCAGAGGATGTTCAGATTCCTGGTAATAAACAGTTAAAAGGCGACACTCTTCAAACTGTGATATTCGTTAAATATTCAAACTCTCAGTCTATTTTTACACCCACACACACACACACTCTGCTCCCGCTTCTGCTATTGGCTGAGCCCTCGCCCGCTGATTATCACATGACGGTGAGTCTCTCGGGGTGATTGCCCGGCTCGGGAGCTGACTCACTCACTCGGGGGATATCTCGTGGTAAATCTGAAGGGACTTTCTCCGCTCTTTGCTAATATTTACACACAACGCTCACCTGAAAGAAGCGACGCAGAAATGAAACTAAAAAGACATTTGTGTAAAATACGCCCCTTTGCCTTTTGGGGGGGGCGTTGTGAAACGGGATGGCATCGGCTTAAAAAGCACCAAAACCTCCCGAGGCGAAGGTCACGTTAAGAGTAAGACCCCGGTGTTTACCTGAAATTACCTTCAGGCTGCAGAGACATCAATGACATGTGTTTTCAGGTCATTTTGGCTCCAAACGTTAGGGTGGAGCCGCCCCCCCCCCTCAGAGAGAAAATGATGGAGTCTGGTCTCTCGCTTGCCCAAAACACAAGCTATCAAACAGCCTACAGAGGCTCTTCCCGCCCTGCCCGCAGTGTTTACGACCGCTCCTGATGAGCAGCCATCAGCACTTCAGAGGCTGTAAAGAACACACAGGTCATCATTCCCGCGGTGCACCAAACGCACGCCATCAGCCGCACGCTCAAAAATGCCAGCACCTTTCTGATGCTTAGAAGTGACCGCTGAGGAGCGCACAGGGTCAAATGAGGGAGGCGCGACGGAGAAAAAGCAGAAATTTGTTTATTTTCCTTTTGCTTTATTGGGAGTAGAGACGGAGGCTGTAACAGTGAGGGAATGTGATTCGAGCACAGGCATACTCTGAGGGAGTAGTAGTAAATCAACAGCCCCTCCACCAGCCCTCCACTGCGTAAACACCGAAAGGCATGAGGAATCTCACTCATCCATGGCTTGAGGAAATGAGGTTGAGAGATAGCCGAGCGGCTGCACGGGAGGGTGAAGAGGCCGCGGTGGGGCAGTGGAAGTAGTTTACATAAGGACGGCTGGTTGACGGTGTTGTTTGAAGCCGGTCTGTGGTCTCACTGAACTGAACCGAAGACCGGAGGGTTTTAAGTAGAAGTGCACCTGCACCTGTCTGAAGCCTGCGTTGTACTTCTGCGCAGGAACGATGCAAGTATAAAAGTTTAACGGTTATGCTACCTAGCGGACCAATCACGGTTTTTTAGTTGCTGCAATGTGCAGTTACATTTCTAGGCGATACAATCCAGCCTAAATATCGCAATGTACGATATTATCATGCAGCGAGGGTTCCCATTAACAAGATAAAACGCTGATGCTAAATTAGGACATACATCACGACAGACTCCGACAGCAGCAAGAACATTCAGACCAGAACAGATACATCGCTGTCTCACTTAACCTTTTCAACCCCACTGTCCTGCCAGGGGGTCGATCAGCGTGAACTCCCGCCGTGCAGCTCAACTTTGTTCACACCCACAGAACTTTACGACTTTAATATCAGAGTAAAGATGTATAAAGTCTTAGGTTTGAATATTTCACTCTGTGCAAACATCATAAGAGGTGAAACAAGCCAGAGTAAATATGTGACGGTGCCACAGAGAGTGATTATTGTCCACATACTATATTCCAAGGGAAAAGCTAAAGTTATAAACTGCCAACTTGATGCTTCTTTTTCAAGCCACTTTCATCTCTTGGGGTGTAACAAAATATATACTCATCTATCAGCCCAATTGGAACGCCAAGAGTCCTGTTTCTGCTGTCGTCTGGATCAAAATGATATAACACAGGAAACCGACTCTTTCCCAGCTTTTCTTCACGCGCTCTGATGTCTGAGAAGCAGAAGAACATGGACGCTTTCCAAGCACCTCTCCTCAGAGGCCGAGCACCATCCAACCACCACATCACCCTCAGCTCCTCCGCCTCTCCTGACTCCATTCACAGCACCGATGAGTGCCGTTGCACCCACAGTGTTTGGATTCAGGTTAGTGTTTTGCAGCTGTCGCACTGGGGCGGTAAAAATCACAGCTTCCGTATAGGATTCGGTCACCTGGTGTCATCAGTCCTCGACAGCCACATGAATCCTCCCTCCTCCCTGCAGACACTACACATCCTGCACAGCAGAAACAACAACCTTTACGGCTTCAACTCCCAATTCTTCCCCCTGCATCAAAACTCCAGGAGAGCTAATGCTAACCACTAATGCTGATGGTGCAGCAAAAAACAATAAACAGCAAATTTTCAACTCATGTTCTGATGCAAGCATCTGTGTCTTTGAATAAAGGGGAACCAGTGGACAGGGGACATTTTGAGACCTAAATCCAGATGCCTCTAGTCTGGGCAATCCCTGACCTCAAAGTCTTTCTCTGTAAATACAGATTCAACAATTTGCAGGTTAAAATAATTTGAGCACCTGTGTTGAAAATCAGTCTTTGCAGCAGAAATTGCTCTAAAAAAAATGTGAAATTTGAACATGTTTCAGTGAGAATACTCCGTAGACTGTGTGAAATGATCAAAACAGCTACTAAATGGACTTCATGTTGAGATTATTTTGTCAAATTTAGCCCCCCATTTGATAAATGCATGGCCGCTTTGTGACCTGCGAGTCAGTACCTCAGTGCTGGCTCAGGATTGAGTGACAGATTGCAGCACAGCGAGCCTGCAGCCGTGAGCACACGCTTCTTTTAATTCCCAAAGCTCTGCAGACTACACACTTTCTTTTTTTCTGAATCTACAATTACATCACCGCTTGCACCAAATATCAACCTCCTGTCACTTCAAAAGAGCCAGGAAACTTCCCAGTTCCCCCCAACCAAAGCAAAGCAAAGCAAAGCATGCATTGGCACAAACAAAGCCCACCACTGCACAAGCACCAGAGTACAGTAGCCACCATGTAATCCACAGCAACAATAACTCATTCAAGCAGAGGAGACACCCCTCACATTGTCAGCACGACCAGGGTCCTGCCAAATCACCAATAAACGGATTTAACTTGTCAGCACATTAAGGAAAACCCGAATGCATGCTTGTAATACAGAGCAGTGGGCACGGAAAGGAGGACAGAGTTATTCAGGAGAGAAGTGGGATTAACTTCACTGATCCCTCACTGTCTTGCAGGGGAGAGGAGACGGGGAGGGAGGGATGGGGGGGGGAATCCTCTTAGCCAGAGGGTAGAGGGGGGTTAAAAATAGTCCGCCATTGACACTGATTTCAAAAAATCCCATTATTGGGGTGCAATTCGGGGGGTCACTTAGTGGAAATGAAACAGACAGAAGCAGATACTTGTGGGCATCATTACGCACGTTTGTTTTGATGCTGAAAGTCAATCACAGCGCACTGACTGCAAATAATGGTTCAATTTAAAAACAACAGCAGAAACTCTGAAGCTGAAATCTTAATTAAGTGCAGTCAAGTTGGGGAGAGAGGCGCGTTTAGAAATTGCTGCCTCGGTCCTCTCCCTCTCTCTCTCTCTCTCTCTCTAGCTGCAGATGAAGTGCGCTCTCTCCACCACCTGCGCGCATTTTTTTTGGAGCAGCTCCGCCGCGTCTCCGAGGTCCACAAAACAAACAGCACATTCACAGAAAATCATCAAACAGAGAGTAAATCCCCACAGCTCACCTCAACGAGCAGCAATCCAGGTGTAAATTCCCCCCTCGTATCCTTTCCCGAAATGTGAGAAACAGCCTTTCAACAGCCGAGACTTTCTCCTTTCTTTCTTTTTTTTACATGTGAATAATAAACCGGTGAAACCCAGCTGATCCGTCCCTCCCGCTCCGCTCTTCGCTCAGAGCAGCATTATATACTCAGTTGGAAAAGCAGAGACGTGAAATGAGTAGTCCCGGTTGTTTCAGAGCAGCGGGAGCAACAGCGCGTTCGTTCCGAGGAGAAGAAACCCGCATGAATGAATGAGAGCTCCGGCTGTGCTCGCTCCGCCGCCGCCTTCTGTTGTGTTTGAGCTCCGGGAGCCGCGAGCAGCCTCAAGACTTTACTGTGAGGGAGAGACAGCAGCCAATCAGAGGAGAGAACTCCCCACATCACCCCCCCCCTCTCCTCCTCCTCCTCCCCTCTCTGTGTCTCATCGTTTTCAATTTCATTTCTCTTTCCCTTTCTCCTCTCTCTTTCTACGACACTGACGGGTTTTTCCATCTGTATTTTCCTCACCCCTCCTCGTGCATGTTTCATTTCTCCATTCAGTTTGTTGTATTTACAAGAATTTCAAATCAAGTTATACAAAAGCTTCAAACTATAATAATAATAATAATAATAATAATAATAATAAAAGATTGATTTATATTGTGTGTCTGATTGTTCATTTGGTGAAATTAGAGGTGCAGTTCAATACAGGTTTAGAAATCTGTTGTGTCCACAACCAAAAGCAAAACTGAATTTTTAACCTTATTTTCTATAGTTTCTGTGTGTGATTTATGTCTGTGTATTTATGATTTATGATGAAAGCGAGACTTAAAATGTTTTTTTCACAAACAATTCCCGATTTCTGCAATTTTTCTTGCACGTCAGTGACATTTATCAAACACATATAGGCCTACTGTCAGTGACGTTTCCCTGGAAATGGATAGCGCTTCTTTCACTAACTCAGTTTTACAACAGTGGATTTAAAATTTAAAAACAACAGCGACTTTCTTTAATTGTGCAGCTAGCCAGCTAACGCTAGCTATTCAGTTGCAGCATTATCATATCAAAATGTACCGTCACCTTTGTAAAATCTGCTTTTTGTTTACCATGATTACCGTTGAGCATGTTAGCATGCTAGTATTTGCTAATTAGGACTAATCAACAATAATTAAAAGCCAAGGCTGCTGGGAATGTCATTAGTTTTGCAGGTTGTTCATAAACTGAACCACTGGATGAAATGAAAACTTCGACCTGATGGTGGCGCTAGCTGAAAAGTGACATTTCAAGTCGGCATGATAGTAGGGTTCATCCTCTGGGGACCACGAACGACCAAATTTAATGGTATTTCAAATTAAGGATGGCTAAAATCTCTAATTTCAGTTAAAACATGTGACAATAATAATGATTCGTCAACATTTATTATTAAACGCTCTGTAATATGAAGCTATGTGTCCTGTGCTGTATATTTAGTGTCTTATATTTGAATGGTTGCACGGAGCTACAGAGCAAAATTAGCTCTAAGCTAACAAGGTTACAACACATTTTCAAATTATTCTCTTGACCTCCCTCTCATGCCCCCCCCCCCTTCCCCTTTTACCCCTCCTTTCTCCCATTTACTCTGGCCTCTCCTCATCTCCATCAACCCCCCCCCCCTTCTTTTTCTATTTTGCATGTCTACACGACAGGTTATGTAAATTGAAACTTCATGAACACAAATAGAGACAAATTATATCAGTGGAAAAGCTGTAGAGTAAAATGAACCCCCCCCCCCCCAACACAACAAAACGTCCCGTTCAGTTCTGAAAACCGACAGTGGTGTTCATTGTTTGTTCATATAATTTAGGGTGACAACTGTTTCTAAGTAGGGGGACGTCTAGAAAAGAAAAAAGAAGGAAGCTGCCTTTTGTAGGGAAATGGAAAATGTTGGGTCACATTACATGAAAGTCCAGAATGGGACTTTTCTTAAAAAAAAAAAAAAAAGTGTACAGATTAAATGAAATATTCATGCGAACCACAATCGTATTTAAATGACAACTGTATTAAATCCTCTGATGCAGTGTTCTCTGGCAAACCCTAATCTTGGCAGTGTCACGGAGCTCTGTGTGTTGAGTTATAGAGGCCCATTCTGCGATCGCTGGTTTAGTCGGATTCTTAATGTAGTAATTCATTTAACCAGGCAGGTCAGTTAAGATTAAATTCTTATCTCCAATGAGGACAAATTGGTTGTACAAGAGATTCTAAATTATGTTTTATATCTGCAGAAAATATTGTCTTAGTGTATTTAATTTGTTCAGTGTTACCTGACCGTTCCTATTATCCACAAACAAGAGCAAACAGGTTTCTTTAAGACACTTCACTGTAGTTAAAACTGGTAAAATGGTAAAGAAATGTGAATACACGCTGGATGTTTGTTTAGCCGGAGAATAATTTGTGCTCGACCGACTTCCTCCACATTTTCCGAGCAGAGTAATAAGCTATGGTAAAATAACAGCAAATCATCCCAAATCTTGTCAACATCCAGAGGTATTACGTAATCTGGGATTAGCGCAGATTTAAGTATATATGCGGTAATCCAGCTTTCCTCTCGCTTAAATGACTGCACAGAGTTTGACCACAAAGATCACACAAAGGCAGTCGTTGTGTTGGACATCACGGGACACAAACACAATATATGTCTGCAGACACTACAAAGAACCATGTATTCATTTTAACTGGAAATTCAACTTTTTTTTTCATATACTGCAACAAAAACATTGGCAAAAACTCATATTCATGATAAGAGCTGATCAAGAAGCAATACAATTTTGTCTATTTAGAAAGCATTAACAAATCCCTGAATCAAACATGAATGTTGGATCTCACTTTTGGATCAGTTTTCCTAACAATTCACTGCATCAAATGACACTGAATGTGACAGATGAGCAGGTTACCAGCAAGAAAGGTGAAGATGAAGACGAGGAAGAAAGTCCATGAAAAGACCAAAACCAACACTGTGATAGTCCGTCTCTCATTGCTTTCTGATATCCCTTCCCTGTGGCTCTTAGCCTCCAGTGTTTGTACTGACATCTTTACAGGTGAGATGTCTATTATTATCATCATAGATCAGGTCTAGCTTCTATATTAATAATGTGAAAGTATCAAAGCCTCAGTCCACAGAGAAATGCACACAGTCTGTATTCAGAAACTGAGCCTTAAAACCAGCCGTCAGGACTTCTGGAACTCTGTGATGTCACAACAAAGCGGTCACCGCTCTCAGCCGCGCCCCAAGCCCCGCCCACCCAGACCCACCTTATGGTCTTGCAGGATTTGGTTTCTCTGAGTGTTTTTACCTGAAATCTGCTATATTTTGTATTCGATCACTCAGAACAGTCAGCCAATCAGAAGAGAGGCTCAGAGCCTCCTCTCTTCTGATTGGCTCACCGACCTGTTGATACTAGAGCTCCAGAGAGAAGCCTGAGAGAGGAGAAGTAAAACTACACTGAGACGGTTTTTATATCTTCTGATGGATCAACACTTCAAAATAAAGTTAGATTTTTACAAAACGCTCAGTAATTTTAATAATAATACAGGAGGAAATTGTACATTTGTTGGAGGACTATTTTCACTGGTGGAATAATACACATTTGGTGCTTTATTTGGAGCAGCAGGATGGTGTGTGTGTGTGTGTGTGTGTGTGTGTGTGTGTGTGCGTGTGTGGGACTGAGTCAAAGTGAATGTTATAAGTGTGTGCTCATGGTAATGAAGGAACATGTCACCCTGAGCAGCAGGCTCAGGGTTACTGATGGGTTTTAATAATTCTGTACAACAATGGAGCGCTGTGGCGCAGAACGGCTTTAGCCACACAGACGATTCTTGTTATTAGGATTAATTCATTGTTGAATTTGGTCTTTTCTTATTTGTAATAAAAAATAGAGAATATCAGCCGCCATATCTGGTTTTAAACCTGTCTGTAAAACACAATACCAGTCTGACCAGTGTTGATTACAGTCTGGTTTTAGCATTTCAAAAGCCAAAGGAAGTGGGGCTTTTCCATCTCAACTCGTTCACACTCTACCTTCATGGCAGCCTGTGCTGAATGGCCCAGTGAAAGATTTCCAGTTTGTCTATTCAGGTAACAATCAGCATGGGGCAGTTACAGCCCGGAGGTTCAATAAATTGGATTCAGAGTGTAAAGCAGGAAGAAGAAAAAAAAAAAATTCCCCATCACAGACAAGGGATATTCCCGTGTAGCTCGTTTAGACAGGTTAAAGCTTTCATAGCAAAAAAATAGATCACAAATCAATACAGTCACAGAACTGTGAAAAGGTACATGATGTCCACATGCTTTCATTTTCATTATCATGCTGTGTGACTCAAGACATCAGATGTTTACTGTTCTGGAGGAAGAGCCTGGCCGGAGTGTCAAAACTGTGCTAAAGGTCTCTTATGCAAGCGTTAAATCCAGACTTGTATGCTGGATTTGAAACGTTCCTGCAGGGAAATAATAAATAAATACCGACTTTATGTTTGTGCAACATTCCCCATAACAACTTGAACACAGAGTACTGAGGATAAGCATCAGGAATTCATAGTAGGATGTTTCCCATTTGGTCCAGTGTCATCATCTGAACAAAAACATCTGGAGAATTGACAAATGCTTATTTTATGCGGAGGGGAATTAAACTTGTGACTTCCTGGTTGAAGGGCATTTTTTTTTTTTTTTTTTTTAAATCAAACATTCAAACAGATTGCAACAGTAAACAGGAAGTAGTTTTTTTTTTTAATTTTTTATTTCTGTAAAAGTGCATGAAGCAGTTCCATCACATTTGGTACAATCAACGGAGACCAGAGAGAAAAGCATCTTCTCCTTCACACTCCAACTGTAACTTTGTGTTCTGAGCACAGCTGACCTCCGGCTGTCAGTAATCAATCAGCAGCTTTTTCTCACACTCTTGCAGTTTGAGGGTCTTTTCCCGTAATTTTTTGGTTCAGTTAGAGTCTCGATGCAAACCACGCTGCCCTGAATGTAGTTGTTGTGCATTGTCAGTGTTGTTATTTGGTTCCACCTGAGCTTGAATACCATTATATATACCTACTTTCTGTCTTCGTTCGTGTTGTGACTCGAGCTGCTCGCTGCCCCTGATACAGTCTGTCCGCCTCCGCACTTACACCCGTGTTCTCTGGCTAGACCTGTGAGGAGCTCCAGGACTCGGATCTCGTGCTCCATGCGAGCTTTCTCCCTCCTCTCCTCCCTCTCGGCTGTCTCCCTCTGCCGGCGCTCCTCCCTCTGCAGCCACTGGGCCAGGAGCTCCTGGTGCCAGCGGGCGTGCTCCTGCCGTTGGCCCTCCACCTGCACCAGCAGGCCCCGGGTCTCCGACACCAGCCGGTGGAAGCTCTCCAGCAGGTGCTTGAGGACGGGTTCCAGGCGGGAGGACTCGAGGGGGTGGTGGCCAGAGGTGGGGAGGGTGCTGGGGCTTGGATCTGGGGGTGCGGGGAGAGGAGAGCCAGTGGACTGGGTAAGAGGCGGAGGAGGAGGAGGAGGAGATGGAGGTGGTACTACATGTGGGGAAGGAGTGCTCAAGCTGTTTTCCACAGTTGTACCTATGACACAAGATATAAAAATATAAATTATACAACAGGAAACGGTATGTGATTATTATTACTGACATTAATGACTGAAATAATTAATCAATTAAGAAACAGAAAATTAATCTGCAACTATTCTGATTGATTAATTAAGTCATGCCAAACATTCTCTCGTTCCTGCAAACAAAATGTGAGTATATAATAATCTCAGCACATACCACTCATGTCACGATGGACGGATGACTCCAGACTCCAGACTTCATGGCACCTGTCTCTCGGACATTGTGGAAATCCTGCGTTGTTGAACTCAAATTCATCCGTTGAATCTCCTCCGTCCTCCAACTTGACGTCAGAGTCGAGCTGCCACGACTGCCGGCCTCCTCTCCCGTCTACAGAGCTCATAAATTGTCTTCCTGTCCTCCCCAAAGAACCAAAATGGTGTTCAGTAATCTCTGTACTAGAGTTTAAATCTAGCGGGACACTTCCTGTCCTATCAATGGAGTTAGGGTGACACTCTGCCATCTGTTCTGGAGAAACAAAATAGGGCCCTCCCACTGACCTCCGGCCCAACACGGCGTCCATCTCTGCAAAGTATTTAAAAGTGCATGGCTGCGAGCTGTCGACGCTCTTCTGCAGTTTGGCTCTCACGTAGTTAGCCTTCAGAGTTTTGACCCGCAGCCGGCACTGGTGTGGACTCCGACTGAAACCCATCTCACTCATGCGGGCTGAGAGGTGTTTGAAGACGTGGCGGTTGCGGAGGTTTTCCGCCAAGCTCTTCTGGACGCGCTCGTCGCTCCAGGCGCACAGCAGCACCTGCGTTTCCTCCACCGTCCAGTTAACAGAGCGCTCGGCCTCTCGTTTCCCTGCACGTACACAAACAAAGCTGAGTACAATGACAACTGAACATAACTGAACATAATTCTTATGCCACGTTCAAAAAAGTTATCACATATAGAAGTTTCCAGCTTGTAAATATTGCCGACATCGACATTCAAGTCATAAATATGATGGAAAATCAGATTTTTCTGACTTAACGCTTCGTAACACAGAACTGCCTGAAAACCATGCAAACATCGGCGCCTTGCATCAGCAAACGTCTCATGCAAATTAAATCCAAATTAAATGGGTACAGTATTATATTGATCATACACAGCTGTCCTGTGATGTTATCACTTGCAAGTCACAACCATGGGAATCTCCCCAATCTTTCCCATCCATGCCATTTGACGTGAATGCAGCGTAAGCACATTGCATGCAGGTTCTGGGATATTGGAATATAACATCAAATAAAAAGTGGAATATAACATCAAATAAAAAGTGAAAGCTACACACTGATTCAGTATAATAAATGTATATCTATAAACACTGTTGCAATCCCGATCAGACTGATGAAGATACATTTAGGATTAAACTGTTGGAAAGTTAACTATAAATAAATAAAGTATCTATCTATCTATCTATCTATCTATCTATTAATCTATCTATCTATCTATCTATCTATCTATCTATCTATCTATCTATCTATCTAAATTTGGAAAAGTTAGAGTCACTGTGCAAGTGTTGCTTCTCTACAGGTCCAAAATTTAAGGTAATTACCAATTCATTAGGTACAGCTAGCTAAAAACTAATGCAGTCTAACATGTTCTAACATCTTAACGAAGGTTATAATGTTAAACTGGGGTGTTGTTTATGGTCATTTTTGAAGCTGTAGTTTGTAGCGCTTTTGAATTGTGCAGTCATATACTGAGAGATGTTATTTTGTAAATTATATAAATTAAGTGGACAAAATACTAGTAACGCCTCTCAGTAAGATGCCACACAACAACACCTTGTTAAAACAGTTTCAGTTGGAATTACTGTGTTAATTTTAGCTCTGCGTACCTAATAAACTGAGTGTATATCACTGTCTGAACTGTAAGTGGGGATGTAACCACAGCAGTGATACATAACTCTTTTCAAATGTGATCTTGGATTCAGTGAAACAGCCAGAAAATGAACCCACTACACATTAGAGTCCACAGGCTGAGATGTCACTAAGCAGGAGACTGCAGGTTTTCTGCTCATCTCACTAATGAGAAGACAAAACAAACTAGGGGGAAAATAACATGCAAATTCATCCCAGACTGTGAAGTCTGTCAGACTGACTTGTGCTGTAAACCTGCAGACTTTGGGTCACAGTGAGTCGTGACTGACAACAATGAATTCAGTCCTTTTTATCTTAGTTTTTGGAGCAGGGTGTAGTTTTTTTTCCCCCCTTCTGTATCCTCAGCATGACAACTAACTATGCAGTAAAATAAACGCTGACTCAGCTATTTAATCTCCATTAATAACTGGGTGTGTATGTCTTTGCAGCAGTAAGGGTGTAAACTTACCAACAAACTTACAAACTGGCTTGATCAACATATGAATTAATCTATTAATTCGGCAGCTATGGGTTCATGAGTTGTAATTTTAGGCCATCGTTAGCAGAGATCATTAATCATGTTTGCTTGTTAGCCAGAGAGCAGGTTGCTAGCTCACATTACCACCTGAAAAGTTGAGGGCTAGCCAACAAGCTAATTCAGACACAAGCGATATTAATGCTAACATGACAACACGTAATGTAGTTTAAAAGGCTCGGGGTGTTATTGTGTAAGTAAGGCAATTAACAAAGAACTGTTCACCGACCCTAAAACTAAAGTGAAACCAAACCAGAGAGCCATTTCTGCCATCAGTAGGCTAACAACACTGCAGCTAACGTCAGCGGCTAACAGCTAGCTGACCTAGCTACATGACTGTTAGCCCGATTCTGACTCTCTGCTGTCCGATAAACAACAAATAAAACATGTCGCTTGCTCGTAGGCGTCTTACTTCTTGTTGTTGAGACGGAGTTGGTGGAGTTGATCATCGGAGGATTCATCTCGACGAGCTGCAACAAATGTAAACAATCCTCACACGCCGTCACTCCTCTCTTCCGGGTTCAACGCGTCACGTGATACCCCTTAGTTTCAACGATGCACCAGTTATTGCAAAACATGTAAAAAACCGAGAAACTCAATCACACATTGTGCTGAAAATGAATTACAGATACTTTAATGATATATTGCACTAAATTGATTTACAAATCCTATATTTTTTTGATCTCCTTTTCATGTTACTGTATCTATTGAGTTTAACATCACTCCGTTTTAAATTAATATGCAGTATATAATATAATGATGAAGCTTGTTGTGCAATATCCTTTTAAAGTTTTAGGCACTCAATGTAAAGTGAGGACGCTTTCAAAAATAATGCCGTGAATAGTTTTTATTAATCAGTTAATCTGATATAAAGTGCAGTAAAGAGAAAAAAACACCTAAATCAAATCAATTTCCTACTACGCTCTCCCTTTAAAACAGACACAGTTCTCCTCAGTGCACCTGCACGCAGTATTTCAAGGTACTTGGCAGGTGGGTCGTTCCAGCATCTGCCACAGTTCCTCTGTGGATTCAGTCTGTCTCTTCACGTGAGCCCAGGCTGACTGTATGAGGCTGAAATCAGCAGCACATCTGTTTCAGGACTCCCTGTTCTTCCTGTCTCTGAAATTTTTTATCAGTGTGACTTTGTGTTTTGTCTCACTGTCACTGATCAGACACCTCTCTGATGGTACGATGCATGATGCGGTTAAAACGTGGTGATTAGACAACTTACACTGTATGTTAAGGTTAAATTAATAAATATTAGAATCAAAATTATTGTTTATTCAAAATTCAAGCACAAGACAAGAGGCACAAGTTACTGTAGATGTGTATAAGAGACAGGAGTGGGGGTTAAGGTGCATGTTAAATATTTCTGAGCTGTTTTCACACAGACAATAGCACTGCATGAAAAAATGCAGCCAGATCATTCATTTCAATGAGACAGCAGTTGGCACAGTGGGATTCCCACATGGAGCCCCGAGGCCAGAGAACAGGGTGGTACAGTAAGAAAAAAGGTGAAGCAGCTGCTCTGCCTCTGCCACAGCACAACCACATGTCATCCAGCAGGAAACACAGTCAAGTACATCTACGTGCACATTCCTGTACTTTGTACTATGTGAATAATATAATTGCAGTCATCCAGAGTTGTAAAATCCTGTTTTTATCACCATCACTACACACGATGACTTTTTCTTTTCTCACCAAAAACCCGTAGACAGCAGTTTTATTGCCAAACTATCAGGTTAGCGCCCCCTAGCACGTGGGCACGATCGCATCTTAAAATAAATTTGTGTTTGTTAACAACAGCGTGGAACAAGTGATATGAAATGGCAACACCCTTATTTTCCTTTATTTTAATTTCAGACTTTTTAATGACCTGTGGGAACCCTGTAATATCCATCAGAGACAGAATCCAGTTCACACTTGGCATCAGCACAACTTTGAAATGACCACAACTGTGATGAACAGACAAAGAGGAAGAAGGAGCAGAACAGTGGGAACCGTCTTTACCACACTAAATAAATAAGTAGTATAATCACAAGTCCCTGACAACCTCAGAATGTGGATTAAGCAATCATAAGTTTCCTCTGTGCATTTTGAGTTCAGTCACATGTTTCGACGTGTCCGGTTACGATCGGATGCGTTTTACTGCCAAGTGTGAGCGCTTGACAGTAAACAAATCTCAGCTTTGAATAACAAGAGGGACGGATGCAGAGGAAACGGCTCCTAAAGAGGCTGCGAGGTGTTAATGAGTCGTCTTGTGCATTCTCCGAATGTCTGTTGAGAGCGTTAGGACCTTTGGTGTCCCTCCTTCTGTGTCACTGGTTCACTGGTTCACCTCCTCAGTCTTTCATCCACAAACACAGCAATTAGTAAAAGAGGGAGGGGGAAGGGTGGGGCACCTAAATTGCTGCTAATGCAGATTCAGTCTGCTCTCATGCCATTACATTTGCATGTCAAGCTTCCAGCCTTTGTTCTGTAATACAGTGACTTGTGATGTCTGTCTACATCTGCCTATTGTGTTGCAACGCACGGTTTATGCGATGGTTTGTTTAAAACAATACTAAGAGAAAATACCCAATGTCTTCTGTGTTTTTAATACTAGCTTGGTATTAGCTTAGCGCAAAGACTGTAAGCGAACGGGAAAGTGCTAGCGTAGCTTACTCAAATGTGGCGTCCAATAATAAATTTTTCACATTATACAATGACTTTGAAGACAGTGTAAAATCTCGTCTAAAAGTCGCCCATACATGATGAGATAAAGATAAAACTGATTCTGTATCGTGACCTATTTTGAGAAATGATCTCCAAATAAGAGAATTGCATTTCCTCCTGGAGTTGATGACGACAGACGAACTCGACTGCTGCAGAAACAGGAACTCTGACCAAACCAGTACTGTGCACATGCTGTGGAGGAAGCTGTAGGGGAATACAACAAGAAAAAAGTCCTCTTGTCATAATGGAAGAAGGGGTCCACTGTTGAGTGGAGGTCTCTCCACCCACAGAAAAAAATTCACAACCAGTGACCTTTAATAAACTTCAAGCAGAACTTTCAGCCACATGATGAGCCAAGTTTCACTTTTGGATCTATTAACTGTCTTCCAGAAACCCCACACTGCGGGCGTGGGACTTTCTACTGGCACAGGAACTATCTGGGTGGAGTAATACTGGATGTTACACTGGTTTTCACTGGTATTGATATTAACAGACCTGAGAAAGGAACTCCCTCCAGTGTTATTGGCATTTGAATCCCCTTTACACATCCACATTTCAGAAACGTCTGTACGCCTCTTCATGTCTCATTTCCAGTAAATCACACAGAACAATACAATGACTATTTTGTTCTTTTATCCGGTTCCAAAATCCCAGTTCAAACGAGACTTTGTAATGTGTTCATGGTCGCAGCTGTTTGATTGTAGTGGAAACACAAAAATGAATCCGCTAACGGCACTTCCTGTTTCTGTGCTGGAGTTTAGTCCTTGAAGCTGTCCCACAGATTTTGGGACAGAAAGGCCCCAAAAGAAGGAGAAATGTCAGTCTGGTAATTTGAGAAATTCAAGATGAATCTCTGGACAAGTTCTGATCAACGACCCAACTAACTAGTACTCCGGGGCATTTAGCACAACAGGCCTAAAAAAAATCTGATTTTGTAGTTTCAGTCCTGGAACTATAGCGAGACCCTGGAGCCGCCGGCTGAGATAAAGGTTCCTCTTCACAGCACAGTGCACACACACACACACACACACACACACACACACACACACACACACACACACACACACTTTAAATGTACAAATGATGAGACCACCACAGCATAGGTAATTACAGAGGAGGAGGGGAGCCGAGACAGTCGACTGGACATTCATCTCATTACTCACGCATCCCCTCCAGGCTGTTCCCCACTGACCTGCAGAGGAACATCACACACTCTTCTCTCTTAACACACACACACACACTCACTGGCAAGTCTATGAAAAACACACCTGTACAATCAATTTGATGCAGATTTCCTAATTACATCACTAACAGCAGTAAGTGGCCGTATTATTATTCATGAAATGCTCGTTTAGAGGTGTTCCAGCACGGACTGGGAATAACATTCTTTGCATATTTTTTACAACTTAGACTATGAGCTGACCTACAAAGTGTGAGCAGGAAAAGGATAAAGGGAGGATTCCTGAGGGACACATCAATTTTTGCGGGGGGAAACTGTGGTGCTGCGAGGTTTAAACCTGGAATCTGGCTAATTAATAGTCTGAGTTCTCTTGATCTGTGCACCCAAAACAAAAGAGCCAGGCTTACAAAATGCGACCTGGGCCTTAAATGAATAACTACAGAGGCTGTGCTGTCTCCTGTTCGCGTCTTGTTTCCTGTCCTCAAAGGGGGGGGGGGGTGTTCTCCCGGTGAGACTGGCGGTGCAGAAAACCAGGTCAGCGAGCACACGGCGAGGTAAGATGAGCTACAGACGGTTCACACGCTGGAGACGGTTACGTCAGCTGAGGCAGGAGCAGAACTGAGGTCTCCCACTGTGGAGGCCCAGGATCCCTGCCTGCCGTGCTGCTCTTTGGCGTGGCTCCATCCTCCCTTACCCCCCCCCACGCCCCCGACCCCCACTCTCCTTTCATGTCTCCTGACAACCAGCAGCAGCAGCCGTGTTGTTTAGATCAGTGATTCGCAAACTTTCACACCAGACGCAAACAAAGACTCGACATGGGAGCTGTGCAACAATTTGTGGAATTTGTGGGTTTTTTCCAGCTTTTGGCCTCTGAGGAATCAAAGTGATGTCAACTGGAGCACTCGTCTGCAAGTGCTCCTGCACACTCACAACCTCTGCAGCACATGATGACATTTTATTCACTTATTTTTTTAAGTTATTATTTAAATGCAAAATTCTGATGTCCACATTCCTCAAGTCAAAGCCTCAACCATCCCCCATCCGTTTGAAGTAAAAAAAAATAAAACACTTGTGCAGTTTGACTTGTAGACGCAGTAACTTTGACTTTTGTTGCTGCTCAACAGTGAAAAATACAAACTTGTTTTTGAAAAGCTCCATATTTTGTAAGAAAAACACGTTGTTTTTCTTAAGTTTATGTCACATTCATGTCTTATTGCATCGACCATAATTAGAGACAGCCAAGCAGGGAAACCCGTTCACGTCAGCCTCCTGGATGTGATTTAAAGTTGGAGATATCAAGAATTCCTGACAGCCACAGTATCTCCTGCTCCTGACAACCCACATGTCCCTCATCATCAACCAGTCCCCCCCGACCTGAGCAACCGCCATACTTACTGTAGCAACGGTCACGGCTTGGTTAGGCTTAGGCACAAAAACGACTTGGTTAAGTTCAGGGAGAGGTCGTGATTTGGGTTAAAATGAGTTCTCTCTCAACATTTAGACGATCTTTGTTGCCACGGTTACGATATAAACTGCCGGTTTCACGTGGGAATCGAACACAGATCTACCGTGTCATATTCCAGTGTTTTTATGATCCATCCATCCACCACAAAACAAAAAAAGGACCTCATGCCTTTGGGTGGTAATCATAAGCTCATCATCGTCTGTTGATATTACAGCAACCCATGCAGAAAGCGTTCCCCTATAGGAAACTTGCAGCTGCAGAGCATATGCCTCCTGCAGCAGGGTGGGATACCGAACCGCAGGATTTCAAAACACACATGGAAGAACCGCGGTGGGTCATTCATCAGCCATAAGGAGTGGGGCTTCAGAGCTGTTGTGATGTGGAGACGTGTGAGCCCCTCGGTTCCCAAAGCTCTACTCTCAAAGAATCTCAGATGAATTACAGAAGTCTTGGTCCCGAGCCTGGACGCCCTCTAATTTGCTTTCATTTTTATAGTATCCACCAATTTGCAGAGGCCACTTTGACCGGCAGCGAACTCACGGCGGAGCATCTGCGCTTCAAAACACTTCCTCCCAGCAGCAGATGCCTATATGGGGGAAAAAAAAAACCCATCACATCCCACCGTAACATATTCAACAACACAGATCAATCTGAGATGAAGTGCAGGAGGCCATCTGGGTGAGTGTGCGGTAAAGGTTTTTGGCTTTGGCAGAAAACGCCATGTGAACACAGACTTCTACTGAACTACTGTGTAAATATCCACATACTGTCAGTCACGGGGCATCAGATCACCACCTCTCTGTATATGTACGGAGCTAAAATCGTCCCTCAGTCACACATCACACTTCCTGTACGTTTTAATTTGAGTCACAGTCATCTGAAAATCTGTGTAACTCTGCGAGCATTTCCACCTTGAATTCCTCCTCCTTTTGTTCACATGGGCTGCAGCTCCAAACAGGAACTGAGCGGCTAAAAGTGGAACAAAGAGTTAAAAGACTCCTAAATATATCACAGTTTTTCTGTTGCTTGTAGTCGCATTCCTCCAGGGTTTTTTTTTTTTTTTTTTTTTTTACCAAATTAGGTAGGAAATTCTTCAGTGAGGGAAAACTGTGACGGTTTATGTAACTGCTAAATGTCGGTCAGCGCCCTCAGAGACTGTCCATAAGCCTTTAGAGTCAGCGCTCGCTGGTTACATCACAGGGTCGGTCGGCGTGACACCGTATCATGCGGACGAGGCCGACTGAAGGACTGAACGGAGTAAACAGCTGAATGAATGATTCCTCTTGTTCCTGCCACGGTGGTCTGCGGCTGAGAAAAAGAACATCTACGGTGGTTAATGATATCTGAAGTGGCCTCACTCAAGAACACTGTGACCTGCATTTCACAATGGACCCCTTGGTCATTGTCCGTTGAGTCGACTCAGTTCTCTGTGGGAACATCTTCAGAAATCCTCCATGACCCCGTTTAGAACGAATCTGATGATCTGAATTTAACACATTGAGGTTAAAACTGTGAAAACAGTCGATGGTGAAAGGGGGGAAAGTTTAACACACTAACTGCCAAGTGTGACCCTCATTTCACTGCTAAGCTTACTGTACATTGAACCTTTGCATGTGACAAATAAATCTTTGAGCTGCGGTTTAGTGGCAGCATCATTGTGGCCTGAAACATTAAATACAATAATATAATTATGTAATAACCCCCCACCCCCACCCTTATGATATTATCACAATAATTGGGGCTGGACCGTATTAAGATATTCAATTTTGGCTATCGCCCAAAACGAATGTTGAAACCTGAAGACTCTACAAGATTCTACATTTGTCAATGAAGGAGACACATCAGAGACACGTTTACACTTCTACTTCACCACATTTCAGATGGAAATATTTTTCTTTTGTACTTCACAAAGCTGCATTTATTCGAGAGCTAGTTACTGCACGTTTCACAGATTCATATTTACCGCATGAAACCACTGTTTACATCAAACTATCACCTGGTAAAAATTGCTTACACGTTAAAGTGCTGATAAAAATGCTCTTTACTTGTAAACAGATTTTCATATTTCCTCAGCCACTGGAGGAAGTCACAGGATTTTAGACATGTAGTAATAACAGACAGCTAGAATCTGCTTAACATTCACAGTCAGTCAGGTCTTCCATTAGCAGTGACTGGAGGCTACAGCGAGTCGCTATCGGAAAGTGACACAGCGGGCCGGGGCTAGCTGGTTAGCATGCTAACTTCAGCAGAAGAAAAGACGTGATATAGACAAGAGTTAACACTGCCGTCGCTTTCCACCTCATGGAGACACCTGTTGGTGAGTAAAGGAATGAAGTTTGATGCTGAACTAAGTAAACAGCTGTTAATGCTAACGTTAGCTATGTAGCAACAGCAGAATGTACAATTACCTCCTTTAATCCAGGTGCTTTGTCCTGTTTTTACCTGGAGATATTACACCCATACTTATTGAGAAATTCCTGATTTCCGTAACCTCAAACATCTTGAATCCAGTGATCCAGATTCCAGCATCATCCAAATCCCCC
>NW_019525077.1:2250750-2270691 GCF_002814215.2 Seriola lalandi dorsalis
CTTGTTTGGATCCCAGGGCCTGCTAGGAATGCACCCCACCTAAATCACCAAGGCGACCCCCTTTTGGTGGCCAAGGAATGCCTGGCGTTTCACTGCTCAGGACTGTTTTCACAGCGCAGACAAGTGTCCACATATCTTCTGGTAAACTGATCTCGACCACACAAGAGGAGCGAAACCCCCCCCCACCCCATGACCTGCCACCCTGTGCAGCCTCCTCTCCCACATCCAGCTCCCGACTACTGTCAATCAACACCTAATACTCTGAGCACAGCTGATCGAAACCACGTGTAAGGAACTGCTGCTTCCAATTGAACCAAGAATGTGCTTATATAACAGCAAGAAAACTGGGCCACTTCCATGGCTGTGGGGGAGCTGTATTCCTATGGCTCTGAGTGTATAAGAGGCAGAAGAAGTTGCATACCTATCAAAGACGAAGAAAAGAGGTTAAAAAAGTAAACTGAAACCAGAACAACACTTCTCAACTTTTGCAACGAGCAATCTCTGCCACCATTAACAAACTGAAGGATAAACAGTACTTACAATATTTATCTTGTGCTCTGGGGCAGTTTTACTGGATCAGCTCCTGCTGCACAAACATCTCATTTTTTACATCTTTTCTTCAAAGACTTAAAAAGAAGATAATATATCTATATGTTTTAAATTAAACACCATAAATAATCTTAATCTTAATCCCACCCTCTGAATATTAGTTAAAACAGTGATTTAAAACAAAAGCAATCTCTGACTGTGAGCTCCATATCAGAAACGAACTCCGTCCGTACTAACACACCCTGAAAATGCTGGGCATCTGTGTGCAGGTGTAAACAGGAAGTAGATTGTCTACTCTGCAGTTAATTAGCTGCACAAAATACTACAAACGAGGAACAGCAAAGACAGCTGTCGTGTTAAAATGCAGAATTTAACAGGATCAGTTATAGGTGCTCGAAAACTCTGCAGAAAAGGATGTGTTTAAAAACTAAAATGTTTTAGTTTGATACAACTACAGTGCTGAATTTGAGCAATGCACAAAAAGAAACTGACTAATTTTAAGTAATTGTAAGTGTAACATCAGGGTGGTGAAGGGGTCTTAGGGGAGCTGCAGCAGTCAGTGTGTATCTCTGACCAAACCTTTGTTCACTGTTCAGTTGCCATTAAATCTCAGTTTGCAGCCTCTTCAAACACAACGTGCTGTGAATGTTTCACAGAAGCCGCAGGATTTTTTTTTTTTTTGGCGTCTTCTCGGCGGCAATCAGTGTAAACTGCTGTTCAAACGACTCTTTATCTCTCGGCATCGCTGGGTTGAACCTGATTACTCTCCCCCGTGTTCCTCCCATTTTCTCCAACAATGCCGGGAGAGACGCAGGGATGACAGATCTATCAGAGGCTGTCAGGGCGTTTAATTAGACAATGCCCACGACAAACATCGTCTTCAATAACTCCCCCTCTGCTCCCTCAGCGTCTTCGCCTGTTACAGTTACAGGCCTCAGAGGATACATCTTTTAATTCAGGTACTGATTTAGGCAGAAATTTGACTTTTTCTCTCAAAGCAAAGCTATTTTTCAGGGGTAGCCATTTCACTTTGACTGCTTGTGTCTTTTCACAGCCAATAAGTCAACTGAACAGACATTAGCTCGGTAGCTAATAAGAGTGAAACCAGTGCTAACTTTTGCTTCAATTTTAACTCTCCCAGACTTTTTTTTAAGCCTCATGCCCACACTGCCAACAGTTATGCAACCTAGCTTTTCCTCCACACACACTCACTCAGCCTGAACATTTCTTAAAGGAGTAGTTTGATATTTTGGGAGATGTGCTTATTAGCTGTCTGGCGGAGGGTTAAGATGAGAAGATTGATGGCGAGGCACCGACTGGATGTTCTCTGCTGAGACAGGACGTAAGGCAGCACAGTCTCGGTGCAGCTCTTCCAGACTGTCTGTCATTTACTTTAATGTGCAGAGTTTCTTAAATATGTACCACCTCAAAACAAGACCAATCCTCTAATGTCTACATTTAAAATATTGTGTTATATCTCTTTTCAACAGTTTTATGGTTAATGAGACCTACGGGAGCGAACCACTCTCTCTATGAGTCTGCAGAGAGACTTCATAACATTAAAACAAGGAGGGGGTTGGGGGGGCAGTCTGTGAATCAAATCTGTTTCCAAGCTTGCATGTCTGTGTTTCTCCAGCTGCCCCCCCCCCCCCCCCCCCCCCCCAGTCTGGACTAACAGACTGTCCCTCTGCACCCTCATAAACAGCATCCATCCCACCCAGACACACTCTGTTTGTTCAGATCAGCTTCAGATTGTTTTTCACAGAGGACGTCAATGACCAGCAGCTCGGGGGGGGGGGACTCGAATTTAAATGTCGTTGTTCTCACCTGACTGAACAAAGTGGACTTAGTGGCTGAAGACTAAAGCTAAACGACAGTCTTTAAGCGGAGAGTGAACACGCGTAGTTCTGCTGCAAACCTGCTCAGTGTAAATTCTCTGTTCAGGAATCTGGGGGGGAAAAAAAATCATGTCCCAGAGCTACAATGTGATCCAGACTGAGAGGATCAGGAAGAGGAAGAACTCGTGGTTTATTTGGTTTGAATACCGATTACTTCCCCTTTTAAACGGCTACTCCAGGTTCACTAAGAGGCGGTGCTTGTATTCTGGGTGTTTCCTACAAATCCCATTCATATGCAACTGTATAATATATAAGGTTAAGCAGAAACTTTTAAGTTCAACTAAAAATACAAAAAGTTTTCCATAACACAAACAATGTCATCTTGAATGTCGTGCAAACGTAACTGGCTGCGTGGCTCGCTCGCTTGCTCGCGCGTGGCGGCTGCGTCTCACCTATTTTTGACTTGTCTCCCAGCAAAAATAGTCAGAGAAAATACCTGTTTGATGTCATACTGACGTCATACCAGCAACATTACATAAAAACTGACACCTTCCACAACAGTTTCAATATCTAGGTTGAATGTTACAGACATGAAAAATAGAAACCATGTTAGCAGCTGCATGTGGAGACAGCAGCACTTTCTGTCAAAAATAAATCAGAAATTAATTCATAATGAATATCAATCCAACATTCTGCTGATGAACATTATCCAATGCAAACTGTGTAAAAAAGACAGAGCTGGCAGAAGCAGAACAAGAAAAAAAGAAACTGAGATAGATCAAGAAAATACACGTTTATGATTGAGTAAATATAAAAAGTTAAATTTAAATATGAAAAGTGGAAAATCTTGAGGATGGTCAGAACTTTTAATGAGTTTTAGTATTTGCAGCAAAATTCTTTATGTCATTTCAGATAATTAATGATTAAACCTTAAGGCAGTTGTTTTACTTTCAGTGAAACAACTCCTGCCTCTCCTCATCTGGACTGGGATAAAAAACACTCAGCCCAGCCTCGGATTTCTCTGCCAACAATAAATGATTGTCAGACTCCTTTTCTGTCACCTGCCCGAGAGCAGCGTTGGAGAAAGAAGCAGGTGCATGAAGAACAGCGGTGAAGACCCAGCAGCGTCGCCAAACAATAATATCATTAACTGCATAAAAACACAGGGGCGCTCCGCTGGAGGAGCAGGGGTTAGTGGTCTGGGAGCGCTGGTAATTAGCCTGAGCAGCTGGTAGACTGAGCTGTGTGTGTGTGTATATATTATATATATATATATATACACATGTGTGTGTGTGTGTGTGTCTCACTTTGGTCATTTTAACTAATTTCAGCTCAATTTAATCCACTGAGGGTTTTATTGGTTTTACAGAATGATACGACACAATGTCAGAGCAAAGGGGCGATAAATTAATTATTCACTAAAGAATAAAATACATTATTTATCTTTTATTTAAAAAGATAATTTTGATGCTTTTTGATGCCAATTCAAATGTTGAAATTAAGTGTTTTTTGGGGTTTTTTTTTCAAATACTTCTGTGATAATCTGCCAGTCTGTCTCAATCACCTTTGACTGGATTAAAAAAACCTTCCCAGACAAAACGGGTAAAAAAAAATTCCTATTTTAATTTCAGTGAACATTTGGTTTTGTAAGTAGCACTGAAGCATCTACGCTTTTTACATGAACGTTTGCTAACGTTAAAAGTTTATATTTCACTTTCAGAAAATTCTGAAAAAATAATCCTAGACACCTTTTAAATTTGGTAACGGTGTGTCCCAGAATACAGATCCTTAAAAGAGATGCTCACTCTCACATATAAAGAGCATAAAAAATAAAACAAGATAAAAAAACTGGCATCAAAAGAGCAGCGTTCATCAGTGACGAGTCTTTTTCCTACAAAGGTCGTTGAACTCCGACAGAGAGTCAGATGTTCCCTGAATCTCTCCGTGTATTTCATATATTTGGATAGTGGGGGAAGTGACTCGAGGAAACCAGGGAAACAATGAGGCACCGCCAAAACAAACCACCCCACCCAGCTTGCCCCCCCCCACCCCACCCTTTCCTTTACTTCCCTGTTGTCCTCCTCCCTCCTCAAGGACAGCAGGGTGAGAGGATGCCCCACCCTGGATCAATAAGAAACACAGCCACAGTGGGGTTTACATACACTGCAGTAACCTGACTGATATGAAATCAGATTTCATATCACTAGGTTATAGTCTTATGTTCCTTTTTGTTGTTTTAAAAGAAATCTGTGAAAACAAAATAGAGAAACGGCTCAGTTTACTAGTAACCAAACGTTTCCCGTCAGACCGAGAGTGGCTGAATGTCTGGCTCGTGTCAGCTGGCCTCTCTCCCGTGTCCTTGCACCAGAGAAACAAATGTGACCCATGTGAAATGCTGGCCCATATATATATTCGTCTGCCAGATTTGTTTTGGTTTGGTTTTGGGAAGGGGACCGGCTTCGGGGCTGCTAATCAAAGGTTAGCATTGGTTAGCACCAGTGATACCTGTGCCGATTTGAATCATTCATAGCGAGTCTGACATGAATCCGGTGACCAGGTGTGTTGGATTCAGGTCCAATATGAACGGTTACAAGGATTTATCTTTCTTAGGCTGCCAGCAGTACAAGCAATGAAAGGTTGTTTGCAGAATTGGGCCAGTTGGGGCTTAGCGTCGGCACACTTGGCTGTGTTTTGGCACTGAAGGGCCAAATGTGAGTCGGCTCTGGGCCGGCTATTTGTGGCAGTGAGATTGGTACAGATTTTAGGGGTGTGCACTTGGGTTGATATTAGGTATTAGTAAGCAGCACTTGAGCCAGCTTTGGGCCAATACTGGCACCCAGAATGTCATTAATGTGAGGTAATCTGGCATAGTTGTCTTGGCTTGGTCTGAGCAGGTTTGCCTTGGTGTTTTTGTAGCCACGCTGGCCTGACTGCGGTCACGGGACTCTGAAGTGATGGAGAGAAAACACAACATGAAAAATAAAGAGAAAACAGAACGAGTAGTGGAGATAACAAACAGTCACGTGTAAGAGAAGATGATTCAGTTGGAAGCCGGTGACAGGAGCTATTTCCCCCGAAAAGTGCTTTTTGTGGTAAGAGACGGATGACGGGAGTGTGCTTCTGTTCCATTAGCCAAACCTTCAGTCGGCGCTGGCTGAAGGTCAGTCCTGGTGTTAGAAGAATGGCTTTTCCACTTTTCTTGTTAAATGAATCTGAAGTCGTCACAGAGACGGTTTCTGAAGGCTGCATTTCTTTCCTCCGAGGTGGAACGAACAGCGTGACGCCTCCATCATGAGTCTGACCGCCGTGCGCTCTGACCTCCGGGTTAAAAGACTGCTCTCCCGCAGAGGATCAATAAAGTCCAACAATATTTGTATTCAGAAGCAGATTTTTAAAGTTGAGGTGTGGATTAATAAAATATGAATACAGTATTTTTACAGCTATACAGACTGAACCGTTTAATGCTGATATGGCATCAATTAAAACGCCACTCCACCAGTTCAACGCATCAAGCTCAATTTACTCAACCGGTGAAAACAGTTGTATGATGTCATCTGCGGCCCTTAAGGAGGATGTCGTTAGGCTCAACGTGGGCTTGAAGAAATCATGATTTACCGGCTGCGCTCACGGAGTTTAAATGATGTAGGTATCAACAGGTCGGATGAAAGATGCTGTCGACTAAAGAGAAACACACACATCATGTGTGAAGTATCAAACCTTTAAACTTGGCATTAAACCTAAAGGTGAAACGTAAGATGAAAAGATATTTAATTCATTTTCTCTGCAATATTCCTTCTCGCATTACATCACCCGCCTCTGGCCACTAAGGACACATCAACACTGATAAATTTTAGTTTTAAACGCATCACCTTTTGCTATGTTTTCTACTGTTGTCCAAACTACTCTGGAGTTTTCGGAGTACCTGGAAATGCTGCTGGATTTGGATTGGGGGGGGGGGAAAAACCCAGGATGGCATTTTATTCTGGAGACTTTTTGGAAAACGATGATGCAGATGCTTCCTTAGTGGTTCTCGTCAGTCACGACGTGTCCTCCCTCTGATTCATCACACTCCCATCACCTGCCTTTCCTCTGGAAGAAAACAAACGGCATCAGCCTCGACTGCATGTGATGTGTGTTTTCAGTATTCAATTTTAAAACGGCTTTTACAGCAATACAGCACTTTGCACTTGGATACGGTTCAGTAAAGACTGTGGTTTTAACAGTGACTTGAAGGACGAGTCAGGAAATGTTAACTTTACTAACATTTAACTGAAAAGCAGATATTTTTTGTCCTCTTTTTAAACATGTTCCTTTCCACCAACTTTACAGAAGTGCAATTCTAAATCATCATACCCCTCGAAAAATGGTATAATCATGGTCGAACGAAGCCTTTTACAGCTGCAGACGTGCAGTGCAACCACTCCCAGGCTCTCCGGGGAAATATCACTTCATATTCCTTTGCACAGCGGCCATCAAAAACACATGCTACACCTCATTTACTGAGTATTTATCGCTGGACAGACGTGGTTCAAGTGCTTTACATACTTTACATATGTACTTCAATGGGAGAAAACAGTGATAAAGACTGTTAAAAAAAAAAGAAAAAAAGAAAGCACTCTACACCCGCTGTGATATATCTACCAGACTGATAAATGTCATGATGTAAGCTGGGAAACATGTCGGAGCTCTGAGGCCTCCCTGGTGGAGCCTCCCTTGTCTTTGAATCACTAATCTGGTGACGCACAGAGGGAAACAATGGGTAAACACTCAAGAACCAGGGATTCTCAGCTTGCTCAAGTCTCCACTTGTGTGTGTGTGTGTGTGTGTGTGTGTGTGTGTGTGTGTGTGTGTGTGTATGTGTGTGTGTGTGTTCAGCCTGGCATGCGAGCATCGGCATCAACAACTAATGAGTCTCAGGCCCAGTGGGTTGCAATTCCAACACACCCTTCAACACACACAAACTATTATATATGGATTCTCTCTCTCTCTCTCTCACACACAAACACACACACACACACATACACACACACACACACACACACACACGAGTTCACCCTTGCCACTTCATCACCCACTGGCCCTCATTTGTTGATCTGGAGGAGAGCCCACAGCCGAGGGTCTCCAGCAAAGGGCCACACTGAGACTCGAGCTGCAGCTGTGAAGGGAACTGCCCGAAAAAACAAGCGCCCGCTAATCTGCCTGAGTCCTGCACTGGACTGATGCTCACTCTCTCTCTCTCTCTCTCTCCTCCTCCTCCTTTCATCCCACAACCCAGCCCAGAGAGGGAGAGATGGCACCACCCACACAAAGAAAATGGAAGACTGGACAAGATGTCCAAGATTACATAATTTGGAGGCTTTATGTAACAGCAAGGGCGAGTCAGTCGGTTGGAACAGTCCTTTTTAGGGTTCCTCTCTCTCTCTGAGTGTCTCGCTATTTCCTTTTACGAGAAGACGGATGACTGGATGGACGGACGGACGGATGGATTGTGTGCCACTGGCGATGCCCCAGAGCGGTACCTCTGCGACAAAGAATTGCACAGATGGCGGCCCAGGCCTGGCTGCCGTTCAGGGCACCAAATGGCATGCCACAACAGGTCCAGATGGACTCAGGCTCGCGGTTTTTATTTTTCTGCCTTTGAATTAGACGGCGGATAAACAGTGAGAAAGACAGAGGAGTAAAGAAATGAAGGGAAAAAACAGTGAGGCGTGGAGGGCGGAGAGACAAAAGCTCGCCTACAACATGAGAAAAGTAAGAATAAATAAATAAATAAAAAAGATCTGCAGGAAAAGTGGGAGTGTGAAAAAGCAACAAGATAAACAAATCGATCAAGCCAACTTCCATCTGTCCACTTTTTGTGTTTCACTCTCAAAGATATTCACCAGCTGCACCAGCCCGATGCAGAATTATCTCCAGTCCGGTGAATCAGTGAAAAGTAAAAAGTGACAGAGAGTGCATCTGCAAAACAAGAGGAAGTTTAGCTGAGGGCTGTAGCCCCAAATCATATGCAAATAATCTATATTAGCAAATACATTTTTGAAGAGATGCCAGTTGGAGCTCTGCGAGGACGGATGGTTTCAAACATTTAAAACCTATTCTAAAACAGACCAGTGGAAAACCCACTTCAAATCTGACATTCATATATTAAAATTAAAAACAGCCAAAGCCAAAAGGGCAGACGTCCCCTAAACGCCTCACATGCAGACTATCGGTGGACACTACGATTTACAGATGTCCCCTAAACACCTCACATACGGGTCCAAGCATTTGCCTGTTTGCCTCTCCTGGTGGTGCAGCTCTGGTCACACCCAGTCCAAACAGACCTGAGAATAATTCATTCAATTGGAAAGCTATAGGAAGGCTCCACGTGAAGCGGGGGTTAGCTAACGTAGCTAAAGCATCTACTTCTGGGACAACCTGCCGGCTAACGCAGCTAGCTGTGTGTCCCTAGAGACTGTGAGTGCATGGTTGCATGTGAAGAACACCATGTAACTGTATTGTCGCAGTAAGACAAAGGAAACACTAATGAGGCCGCTAGTAAATATTACATACAGCTACACGTCTGTGTGTGTGAAAGACAAATGCAATTATACAGAGGTCAAAAAGAGAAAATTGTTCTGGTGAACTAACTTCAGAAACAGTCAGAAGTGGTGCTCGCGCCTGTTCGTTTATTTCCAATTCACCCAGATAAGACTCTGTTTGCAGCTCAAACCATGTACAGTGTTATGGGAAGGAGAGAAGGGGAAATTACTCCTTTGAGAGAATGAAAGCAAGTCCTTCTCACGCTCATTACGAAATATAATTGTCTGAAGGCTGTGAGTGATTGTTATTTCACAGATCACCATTCAAGGCAGCATCCAGGGGAGAGAGGCTGCTTCAGAAAACATTTTCCTCCTGCAGGAAATTACTCAAGAGAAACTCCATGTTTTTGACAACAGAGGTTCTACACACACACAAGTCTGGTATCTTAATAAAAAACTAAACCCAGACCTCCGACGATCTCAGAGCTGGTTTATCAAGGACAACGTGAAATCTGGGACCCTGAAAATCCACAGCTTGACTGTTTGGTAATTGGTTTGTGCTAGATTAATTAACTGTAGCTTTGTTTGGGAAAATGGAAATACACATCATTGCAGTACAATATCAATTGACATGACTTGCCCTTAAAATCTTATTATTTCAGCTATATTGTGCGCTTATTTATCACATAATTAAATTTATTTGTGTTTTAAATAACACATTCTGCACAAACCAAGACGTAATATCTCGATACAGTCCAGCCCCGAATATCACGATATAAGATATTATTGTGGGTTTCTTTTAATAATATGATTATATTCTTGTATTTTATGTTTCGGGTATAAGCGACGCTTTATTTGAAATGAGGGTCAGACTCGGGAGCAGGGCCGATTGAGCATTGCAAAACTTAAATTTTTTTCTATAAATAATAATTTTGACATTATGAAAAATATCACATATGGCAGGAAATATCATGATATTCAATAATATCAATTATTTGGCCATGTCCACCATATAAATAGTGTTAAAAATTCAAAGAGACTAGGAGGAACTGGATGTTAATAGGCCGCCAGCAGCTCTTCTGGAGGTTTAGGAACCACTTCCTGATTCACATCTGATGTTACGTAAAAGCTTTAAAAAAAAAAAAAAAATGACACTGTGTAGTTTTTTGCCTTTGCAGCTGCTCCAGATCTGCACATCTTCAGGGCATGGCTCCCACTTCTGTGTGGCGGCTCTGGGGTTGTTGCGAGGCTTCAGCGTGCTCAGAAAGTAGACCACATGGAATAAGATATGAATTATTAAGCCGCGGTAGTATTCCTCGCAGATGAGCCAATAAGTAGGGCACATTCCAACACTGGAGTCTGAGGAGGCTGCTGGGAGTTTTAAGGTGGAATGTGTGTTTCAGCAGAACAAACTGTGCTGTAGCATGATGTACCCCACTGTACTACACTGTAATGTGTCGCCTCCTCTTCCTGTTTCAAGTGCGTGTCCATGTACAGAGTGTGTATGTGGATGTACTTTAGGTGTTCCCAGTCTGGGTCGGTGACGTTATGATGCTTTGCCTCGTTGTGGCGTGAGAAGGAAGCCAGGCCTATTGACGACAATAAGGTCGCACACTGACACATACATACATGTACATTCACAAGCTCACACAATAGGTTTATGACCTCGGTGTGTTTTATTATTATAATATTTGTGTAAAATGAGCTGCGGGACGCTGCCTCTGTGTATAATCAGTTTACTTCCGACAATTTTCCAAATAGTTAAAAAGTTAAATTGTGTCATAATTAGACGAGGATTTAGGAATTAGTGAGTTACAGTGAAAGACATGTTTTGTGAGGTCACAGTGACATTGAGCTTTGACCTTTGACCTCTCTCTGAGACTCTCAGATAAATATGTGGGCTGTCAGGGCATCATGTCAACAATATGAGTGAGTTGAAGTGAGAGCGTCAGCGTCAGGTATTTGACAGACAGCAGCTCCAGGAACAGATGTGCCGCTTTAAGTAGAACAGATATGATTTCCTGCTCGGCGCGTGTTGATTAAACAACAAAGACTAAATCCTGCACAGAAAGGAAACATCAAAAAATCAACACACACACAAAACTGCATGTTGAGCTCTGAGCGAAAACAAACTCACGCTTTTGTTTGTTCTTCTATTTTTTTTTTCCTCTTTGTACTGAAGAATTTTTTTCACGCTAAAGTGCACAATGAAATTTTTTTTCATTTCACAAAAAGCAGGATGAGGGATGATTCATCATATCCACTCTGCACACTGGCAACGCAGTCAACCTGCAAACGCTGCCATTAAAGTTCCACTTTAAAAACAGGCTCACCGCGGACGCACCGTTGTGTTCAACAAACAAAAGACTGCGGGAGGCAACGGCAAGCTGTGACAACCAGTTAGAAAAATAGAAAAAAAATTTAAAAAATCAACACAAATGCAAAAGAATGAGTAAAAAAACAATTTGCATAATTTCCAAGGCTTCCAAGGCTTTTGAAGTGTCAAAAAGCAAATGCAATTTCTTAGGGAAGAATAAGAGGTGAAATTGTTTAAATTAGTATTTTTCGTACAGTATATATATTCTTCATCCATACGTTCATGTGTACTGTATTAATGCTTGCACTCTCCATCTATAACAAGCATAATCTCACAGTCGTATTTAATCCATTTATTTTCAATGCGAACGGTGTGGCTTCCTTGGATCAAACCAAATGAACTTCCACAATGCATTCATACATACATCAAGCGTTACTGTGATGTAAGAAGGTCGCTGGAAACATGAGATGCTCTCTGCAGTAGGTTAATCCCATGGAAATTATATAACCATCAGCTGGGGCACTTTAAAGAAAGACCAGAGAGGATGATCCCTGTGGATTACTCCGCTCTCAGACCACTATATGTCTCTGCATATAATGAAGTCTGTGTGTGTGTTAGACATGAACTTAATGTAGAGAAATGAACCAAAGTGGGAGTAGAGGAAACATCCCATCCCTTTAAAGTGAGAGGTTCACCCCCATTTGCCCGCCTGCAGCCTGATTATCACATCCAAAGACGGCCGAGTCAATACTCGCGCCCCTTTGTTGGGGGGGAAAGTTGGTCCGGAGTTGTCTCAGAGAGAAACAAACTTCTCAAGAAAGGGAGCAAAAGGGAAGCTTGTTCGGCATCTGAGAAGGGACTGACGTGCACATCAATTAAGTTGTTGTTCATCCCTGCTGTTTTAATGTGCTCGGCGCCGCAGACTGTAGCGCCGCTCCGACGCGATGATGCATTGACGGCGCAGAGAACCTCGGGGCTTCCCATTCATTATCAAGGCTCCATATGACGCTTTTATATTTTCTGTCATCTATGAGTGGATGCTTTTGATTTGGAATCACAGTTTAATGGTTAGACATTGTATTAAATGTGTCATGGTGGATATGATGAGACAATAAACTTTATGTTGCAGATATTCTCTCCCTACTCGGTTTTACGGAGCAGACAAAGAGACGAACACAAAACATTTACTGAACAAATTCATCCCAGTTTGTTAATGTTTGAAAAAGACTATTGTGTTTTCTTTTTTAAAGTAGTAATTTAGTAAAGACTACAAAGAGAGTCAGTATTGGTATCAGGACCACAGCCCTGGATTTATCAGGTTTTGGATCAAGAAGAAAAAATATAATCCTACTAAACTGAGCAGCTCCACTGAGGTTGACTGTCCAGATGCCCTTCAGATGACCGGACTCACTGCTCAGTCGTTGACCGGCTTTAGTTCCAGTCTTTCTGTGGGAGTAGGACAATTGTAAGCTTTCAAAAATCTGCTTGTTTGAAGGATTTTATCTGCACGGTGAGCCTGAAATCATGTATATACAGAAAATAGGCTTCCCCTTTTAGAGGAAGGTCGTTTACACAGTTCAAATCGTCTACTCTCGGTCACAGTTACAGACAGCAAGCTACGCACCTTTCGTTACCTGGTACCAGATCAGCTAAAGACTCGCGATGAAGAACGTTCGGGAACAGGCTCAAGTACACTGGGATGATACCGGATGCTGAAACTGGCCCGTATCTGGCCCAGAGCGCTGCTAACGAAGGCTAAACTTCACCCACACCCACAGCACTTACACGCCAAATATGGGCCATACATGGGCCAGAGCCGTCTCACGTTTTGGTCCTCCAACACCAAAAAGGTGAGGACGTTTCTGCTACTTAATTAACTGACACTTGAGGCCATAAACCTGCTATATGTCGTGGAACAATAAACATTTGTGATAAGATATTGATATGACAACTTTTAAAGTGGTAAAGGGTATCAAAGAGGATTTGCCTTTGAGGGTTTATGACTTGACTGAATGACTTGGACTTGGACTTCTGGGACTTGAGACTCTTTCTCAGAAAGAAGGTGTAATTTCACTCTCACTTCTCCAACATGCAAACCCAGTCTCTAAAGCAGCGGTGACAAGCATCTGATTGAGAAGCCGTATTCTTGTTTTTCTGCTGTATTTGTCATATTTCCCCTCTTTCCTCATCTTTGCTCACCAGGGGAAATCGTTTCCTGACAAGCACCCCCCTGTAGAAAACCAGGAGAAAGTTTCTGCTTCTCTGCGGGGAGAATAATTAGCCTCATCTTCCTCCCGTTTCCCCCCGTCTCCTTCAAACCCTCTCTCATGCCTGTGGCAATGTGTGTAAATGAGATTCCTCATACCTCACTGCGACTGGGGGTTCCTCTGCTCGAAAGCTCATCCATGCTTTGCCTGCATAACGAAGGGTTCGGCTTTTGTTCTGTAGGAGAGTCACACGCCGGCGCGCCCCAGTTTTCCAGCCTCCTCAATGTCAACCTCAAAGAAAACCAGCAACTCTTAGAAGTAATCAGACTGTGAAAGTAGCCAGGAAGTTAGAGGACACGGGGATGGCAAGTTCAAATAGTGGTTGGGGAAGATCCGGTACAGACGGAGAACAAGAAACTGTGTTTACTTTTCTTTGAGCAGTGTTGGTACTGTGCTTTCCATCCCCATTGGTCTAAAATAGCCAAACTTTGTCTAGTATCAGTTGAGGTTGAGACGAGCCCACAGGTCATCTGTGCAGCAGGTCGTTATGACCCATAGTTACGTTTTGTTGCTAGGCGACATCTAGTGGTCGTAGTAATTATGACAGGAGCGAAGGGGGAAAAGTGTCAGCGACGTGGTATAAAGAGCGACTAAGACCACGTCAGGAGGAGGTTGTGGTGGATGGATGGGTCAACAAAACACTGGAATGTGAACACAGGAGAGCGGTGTTCGATTCCCATGTGAAAGTAGCAGTTTAATGTTGTAACCATGACAACAAAGATCGTCAAATGTTAAGGAAGTACCTTTTCTTTCTTTTTTTTTTTTAACTTAAATCGGCATCGTTTCCGAAACATGACCCAGTAGTTTTAGTGGCAGTCATTATAGCAACCATGATGACGAAAGTAGGAACGCCACTCTCGGTATGGTCCGCATGTTTATTATTGTAACCATGACAACCAAGGTTATTTCAGGAAAAACTCCTATAGGTTGTACGAGAGGGTTGAAAAAACTTTTTTCCAGCTCCTTGATCTATATCATCATGTTTTACAGCATAAAAGTTTGTTGTGTCACTATTTTCCATCACACTTGGGGGATTTTTTTTTTCCCCCTCAGTGGCACATTTCTCCTCTGCAGCGGCTCAGTGTCAGAGGACTGAACAGCTCCTGTGTAAATGTGAAACAGTCTGCTGCTGCTGCTGCTGAGAAGAGCAAACACGCTCAGTCAACATCACCTGGATAGATCGAGGATGAAATAGACGACGGATGTGTTTTACTTTGTGCAGAGAACCAAAGCGACAGTCGGCACAGGGTGATGTAGGATCTGAGGCAGCGAAGTGTTGTAACTGTGAAACCAGGCGAATAAAGATTCGTCTAAAGTTTACGTTAATGAGAATAACACTGGATTTACATGCATTTCGGGAACTGCAACATTGAAAAAAAAAAAAAAAACATATTTTCTCTCTCTTTTCCATTAACAAGTAATTTTCTAAAGTTCACTTTCTTTTAGTCTTTGATCTGTTTCCTCTTTGTTTTGGAGGGTTGTTGGTTTATATATCATCATACAGTTAAGTCAGAAAAGCTCCACTGATGGATAGAATGGGGTTACTGCATGTGTTACAGCACATGTCCCCTCTTATTTAAACTGCTGCAAGGTTATTAAATAACAGTCTGAGATGTAGGACGCTGTTCTGCTTCTTCTTCACATCCTAAAATAGGTTTAACTCATTTGCACCCGAAGCATTCAGACTGTTTTGAACCAGGTTTGGTTTTAACAGAATTTTCTTTTGTCCAGTTCAAGTTTTCAGTTTTTTTAAAGTTAAGAAGTTAATTTAGCAAAATGACCGACTAGAAAAACATCCGCATGATCAATACGTCCCAGAACCAGGTTGAATCTTATGCATACTGGAATGCACAGGCAGATCCTCTGGCAGGGCAGCAGCTGTGGTCAGCTCTTCAAAAGCAGCATCGTGGAATGATTGTGCTTAAAGCCGACAGCAGGAGGTTCAAAAGTGGCCTTTGCAGATCAAACGGCCACCGTCGCCTCAGGGTGTCGAAGGCCAGGCACGCTGGCACACCATGGCATTTTGAGCTTGCACGGTAAGGCATGAATATGTACCTGCCCAGTTTGTAATAAGAAAAAATAAAAAAAAATACTCGACTTCCTGTGTGGGTGGGGGGTGGGAGTGGGGGTGGGGGTTACAGAAGGGGCAGCAGTAGCCTAAAGTTATAGAGGCAGGCTGGTGACTGGAGGGTCACCACCCCGAGTCCCAGCGCTGCCAGAGACAGAAAACACAAAATTATGAAATGCTCTTTTCTCCCTCAGCACGGTTGCTAAGTTGCCCTTGAGCAAGGTGTTAAATCCTTGATAGGCCTGCTGCAGCTTTAGTAATTGTACTCAGCAGCTTCCAGCTGTGAGTGCAGTAGGAACATTTAGTGTGAGCATGGATGGTGCAGGAAAAGCAAACAAGCTCCAGCAGCTACAATTTCAAAGTCATGAAAACAGACATTTTCCGTTTATCATTATTAGTGACCTTTACTAATCCCTGTCGTTGCATAACTGTGCCCACTATCAGAGGCGATCCTCTGACATCTTCACATCACTATCTGGAGATGTGAGGACTGGGTCTCTGAGAGTCACAGCAGGAAGTGCGTCAGGATCTCAGTCACCCATGGCTGCAACCAAAGGCCCATTAAATAACCAGTGTCTTGAATTGGCATGGCGTGACCCAGAATCGTTACGTAATCCTTATTTTTTCCAGGCCAGCGTTTTGAAGCGGGACTTCACATCTTGGTGACATGTTTGCATACCACAGGGAATCAGTGTGTGACGGATGGTTGTCAGGCAGACATCAGTCTCGCTGTTTAGTTCCACGACGCCGAGCGGTACACAGTGCAACAGTTGAGCAGTGAAGTAATGTCTTTAAAAACACTCCTCTGAAGTCTCGGATCTGTTTCACTTGTCTTGTACAAACATAAGTTTACATGACATCCCACAAATAAAAGCTTCAAATCATCTGAGACTTCACATATTAGCTCTGAGGACTGGAAAGCACATTTTACAAAAAAACTGTCACATACAAAGGCATCCACAATATGTTACCATTTGGCTTTACACACACAAAACCTCACATTAGCTGGTTGTCACTTCCTGTTTGACATACGATTCTTACAGAGGGGCAGGACTGTGAAGCCAAATCCCAACAGAGAGGGTAAAACAGTCAGCCCAAACACACATGCATGCATCTTTTACTCCTTTAGTTTAGTAATCAAACATATATGGCACCAAAGCATTGTGAATCTTTTTAGCTATGCTAGCAGCATGGCTCTACGAATTGTAACGCCAGTTTTTTCCTTTAGCGGCTCCAAATTTTATACAAACATTAGGCCTAATGATCCCAAAACTAATGAATCCTAATGACTTTGATAATCCTATGACCTTTTTACGACAAGTAAATTCAATGGAATGAACATAGTAAACATTATACCTGCCAAACATCAGCATGTTAGCATTACCACTATAGGCATATTAGCATGCTGACATTAGCATTTAGCTCAAAGTAGCTCTGTGGCTAGTAAAACCACTCGCACAGCTGGAGACTGTCATGTTTCAAGAAAGCTAACACACAGTGTTCATTAGGAGTGAGAACATGTTCAAACAAAGTAAATTAATGGAGCTATTTGTAAGTTTTGCTATTGCTACATAGCTAAAGTTAGCATTAACACCTGTTTACATAACCAGTCTAAAGAGAAACGTTCAACAACAAAGTTCATTCCTTTAATCACCCGGAGATGTTTCTAGCTGTAGAAAGCAAAGCTAATGTTAACTCTTGTCTCTATCACGTCTTTTCCTCTACTTAAGTTAGCACGCTAACCAGCTAGCTCATGTTGCGGCAGTGACTAACTGCAGCCTCCAGTCCGCCATGAAGATGTTTTACCTGAGGTCACACTGTTACGTAAATCAAATGATCGTATTTGGTTTTCGTATTGTTTTTGCTTTTAAAAATGTTGATATAAAATTTCAGTCTCTTCCATCCATGAGCTACACCTGCGTATCCTTTAGAGGGTCACGGGGGGGTTAGGGGGTTGGAGGCTGGAGCTGATCCCAGCTGGCACTGAGTGAGAGGTGGGGTCCACCCTGTACAGGTCACTAGTCAATCACAGAGGCTGACACTTAATGACGGACAACCATTCACACCCAAGGGCAACTTGGGGTCATCAGCAAAGCTAGCCTGCCTGTCTCTGGGCTGTGGGAGGAAACCCACGCAGGATAGCAGCCCCAGCAGAGCGGTCAGTTCAAATTCTTGCTGTGAGGCGATGGCCAACAAGATAGAACTAGAGTAAGATGTCTTAGAGCAGGAATTGATATAAAAAAGTAGAAGCTGGGTGTATTTCTTTGCAGGATATGACAGAGAACGTAGGTCGATTAAGGAAAAACTTAGAGCAGAGCTTCCTGTCTGCACAGCTGAGAGACCCAGGGTGAATAATACGAACCGTTCCTGCTTCAGTCTATTAATAAAAACACTCAGGCAGAAGAGCCACGGACGTTTTGGTATTGGAAAGCAGGTTTTGCTTTATTCATGAATGCATTCTTGGTCCGGTGGGATCAAAGCGGACTCTGACAATAGCGGTGTCAGCACAGGGCTCACAGCCTGTCAGTCAGGACCCCCCCCCCCCCCCCCCCCCCCCCCCCCCGACCAGCTGAAGCCGGGAAGGGAGAGTGAATCACAAACACTCTCTGTCCTCTCTGTCACTAACTGTTGCCGCGCTCGTGCCTCTGAGCAAGGCACTTCATGGCAGTGGAGCAGCTCAGTGGTAAACAGCGTCGCTCTGCTTTAAATGTCAGTGCAGTTTAGATCATCGGCTGCTACAGTCAAATCCCTGGTGGTACTGTTAGTATTCATTTATGTCAAAAACAGGAATACGTTTCCCATAAACCCTTTATGCTCTCCGAGAGAATTCAAGACTGCATTTCAATATTGAAAATGTCGTAGCAGGTAAACAAGGCTCCTTCTCAGACAGAATCCCATAATCCATTGCTGGGTGGTCAATAGTTAATGCTGTATTCAGGGCATCCTCGTCAATGAGCACATTTTGGAAAAAAACTAATCACTTGAGCACATTAACTTGAGCAGGTATGAGAATTCAGGTTTAATCAGTCATTGCTAAATGCATCACATGATCTGAACCAATGACGAAACCACTAGGATTAAACTGTAATTATAAGTTCTTTATGGATGTTTATGATTTATCATTGACAAATCAAATGAACCATTACCATGATTCGAATCACATATTTCTCTGGTTTGAGAATTGCTGAAGACATTTGGGATAATTTAAGTGCACAATTTAAAAAAAAAAAATTGAACACAGGTCTAGTCTTTTTTATACATTTTAATGTAGGAAAGTTACATATTATAACCACAAGCTGTGTTGAGATGAGAAGTCACGACTTGTACCTGGATTTCATGAGGTCCATGAGGGCCAGTGTAAAACTCGGGACAAGACAAACTTCGGGAAAGTTCGGGAGTTAACGAGCTGATGAGGAGCGCCTGAAAGCATCATAAGCTGCGGCCTCGTGCAGCTTGATCGTCTCATGTAAGGAGGCGCTGGAGGCTCATGGTTCAGGTTCAGTCACCTCGGCTCCATGTTCTTCAAAAGAACGAGACCTTGAACTGGTCTGCAGCTCAACGCGAGGACAGGCTATCATTTATTCATCTGTGCTACGAGTATTTCAGGCTCTCAGGACTAAATGAAAAGAAAACTTTAGAGGTAACGCGACTGTATATGAAGTGAATGCAAAGACATGACTGGACTCAAAGTTCCTTTATGAATCTGTGGAGATAAGAGGAGAAGGAGAGCTGTCTGATGGGAACTAGCTCTGTATCAAATCTCAATACTTTATTAGTAGTAGTAGTGTCAAAAACCATTCCCTTACCGTCCCACTGTGCACACATGGTTATCGCAGACAGTATTAGGTAAGTTCTCAGTCATCCAGGTCTCTCTTAGAGCTTTACGAAGGCAACGGGACTCACTTGAGGTTCTTGCTTTAGGTTGCTCAAGAGCCTCGAACAAGTCCAGTTGCCTTCGTAAAGATCTAAGAGATCCTAGTACATCAGCTGGCTTTGACAAAAAACAAACTGCACAGCAACAGTCCGCTGCTGCATCGTGGGCTCAGCGCCAACCAAGACGATAGTGAGTGGTTTAAAGAAATGCAAACAAGCCAGAGTGTTTGTTTGTTTTTCTTTCTCCTACAGCAGAATGATAATGGTGCACAGCGCTGTGGAGATGAGCAGTATTAGTTCGCCTGCTGCTGTGAAGGTTAACTTTTATCAAGGCTCTTTATTTAACCACTTTAATGTAAAACTAATGCAGCAAAAAAAAAAAAAAAAATGTCACGTTTTTAAACTCTAATAAGAAAACGGAAACCTCTCTCGCGAACCCTGTTATTTAATAAACAGTAAAATGTCACTTTTCTCATTTAAACTGTGTGATCATGGTAGTGGGGGGAGA
>NW_019525077.1:2270711-2288878 GCF_002814215.2 Seriola lalandi dorsalis
GGTCGGGGGGGTGGGTGTATTAATGACCTGACAAAGAGGAAAACAATGTCGACTGGATCCTCGTTCTTGTTTCTGTCTGATTATTCTGTAACGTTTCACCTTTCTGGGTGAGCCCCAGGTGTTTATGCTTCTCTCCGCCATCTAATTGGTCAATTATCATTATTGTGTGGTGGGTTGCAAATATGCACTCACACACACACACACACACACACACACACACACACACACACACACACACACACACACACTAACACACATTTACAAAGCCTTTCATTATTCATTCTGCTGTGGAGGCAGACGGTGCACTTTTCTCACCACAGCCCACCTAAGGGAGTTATTAGAGGCTTGGGAGATGACTGAATCTCTTCTCACACACTCTGGAAACTGATTGTTCTTCCTTGTGTCTTAATGAAAATAAAATAAATAAATAAATAAATAAAAACATCTATATGTAACCATCAAAAATAAAAGTCCAATCACCATGAATCCCACCTGAGCCTGTGAGGAAGAAACTACTGCAGACAAACTCCCTGTGTGGAAGAAATGAGTGTATTCCAATGAATGAACTGTCTCCTGGTTATTTTGTGTTTATGAATTTACTGGGGACATTCAGCCAGACGAGGCTCAGGAATGAGAACAAGACCAAGCTCAAAGCATTGGCTGACGTTTTTTGTTGGAAGAAGACATTGATGATCGCTAACTGCAAGGACACAGACACAGACAGACAGACACACACACACACACACACACACACACACACACACACACAGATAGCATCTCCTCCTTGGAAAGAAAAATGTAATCTGAAGTTTTTCACTGACAAATTTTTTTTTTGTTGCAACACTCCCTGTCCTCGCTTCAGATATTTTAACTTTTCTTGCGTCATTTAGTGAAAGACATCAGCTGCTCCTCATTTCCTTTTGTAAAGTCACTGAGCGTTAACACAGAGATGATACTTCTGTTGGTCTGACGTCGGTAACAACTACTCCTTCTTGAGGTCCAGCCAAGTAAGAAAAACACAAACATCTTAATGCAGAACAATAATCTAAATTAGAAAAGCCAAGACAATAAGGAACAAGGAAATAACCCCAAGTACCCACGCTATATCTAAACAACTGCAATAACAGCTAGCTCAAAAACAATAGTAGTACTTCTAAAAACAGTGTATAGTGAGAAATGAAAGTAATGAAAAAATAACCAACAAGTTTTTCATTAATCATCATATAGTCAGAGATTATGTAGTAAAACACGCCCTACTTGTAGAAGGTGTTCTGTGCCATAATATATTTCTTTAAACTCTTTTTAATTTTAAATGTTTGATGGCAAACTATTCCATATTTTCATAACAGTATGCTGCGTCACATTAATTTTTGAGACAGGAAGTAACAAACAACCTTTCTGATGCAAGTTGTGGCCATTACTACAATATAAAAATTGACGGTTCAGGACATTTAGGATTTTAAATATTTCTTAAAGATACAGTTCAGAGCCAGTGATATGACCGAGGGAGACGACTAGATTACAACATTATTATGTTGGTTTATCTTGTGGTACGAGGTGGGTATTCCCAAATAAATCGGTGCTAAATCGAGTTACGATGAGAGAAACTGTGAGTCTGATGTTCAATAATACAGCAGCAAATGACTAAAGTTGTGTGTGATAAAGTGTGACAAAGCCCCCGTGCATGAAAAATCCATAAATAACCTTGAAACGACTGATTCTGTGTTTTTTTGTACGTTTCAAACCGGGACTCCACTTTCACTGATGGCGTGAAGGGAGCGAGGACGCGTCGCATGAAGGATGCTCGTGTAATCCCGGGGCCAAAGTACAACTATCAGTGGTATGTAAGCATCCTCTGGCATGTCAGCTTCAGCTGCTGCCAAACGCTCTGCATAGTGACGTAAGAGGCCGAGGATTTTGTAACGTCCAAGGCTGAAATAGTGCTGGTGCTGATGTCTCTGCATACCAGAGATTTTGTTTAAAAGAAAACACGGACTTGAGATGTTTATTCAACTCATTGGTTTAACAGTGACTACAAACAGTATTTAGAGCAAGTATTTAATTTAACAAATCTTGTTTATCCCCATTTGTGACCAGTGATTGTGTAGTTTCTCAGACACCATCATGCAGGTTCTTTATGTCTTTAGACCTCAAGCTTCTTCACAGGAGAAATTCTTCGGATGATAAAAGCGACTTTGTTGGAAACCATTCTTCACTTTTCATTGGCGAACAGTTACAGGCCGAACTGTTTGAGCACGATGACCGACCAGCGCTTTCACTGCCGTCACTTTCTTACATTACATAAAATTTAAGGGGATAGTTGTAAGTTTTCTCTGCTGACGAACATGGTTTCTTTCCAGGAGCAGGTTGTGGTGGTTGTCATTCGACAAGACCTTCAAGTTATAATACGCCCTCGGATCAGGGCTACGTCTGCAGGACATTGGAGGCTGCAGCGACTCGGTATCAAAAAGTGACGAGATGGGCTGGAACGAGCTAGCTGGTTAGCATGCTAACTTCAGTAGAAGACATGATTCACAATTTACAAGACGAGCTACTTCTTCAGGGCAGACTGGACACTACAGCGTCTCCATAGCGTCAACTGTCTTGCGAGCTGGTTAGCATCACTTTTCTTCTTCTGAGTTTAGCATGCTAACCAGCTAGCTGGACTGTCTAGCCACTAGCAGTTGCATTTACAAAACAAGAGGTTATGATTAAAGTTTCTGAGCGAGCCTCACCCTTCAAACCAATCACAGAAGGCCAAAGTCAGAGGTGGGAGTTCAGGACCGTCAGTCAATATGTGATCACGCTTCTTTCGGTCTCATGCTAGCTCAAGCTTGCATATTGTAGCTTTAAGATGCCAAAGGCAATCACATTTAGTGAGTTAATGATCCTGTGTGATGCAAAGTGACTACATAATTTTAGCATCTTGCTTGAGACAGCATTTTATTTTAATGTTACACTTTACATGTTTTTGAATAAGCCAGTGCTAAATCAGTTAATTTATGAATTAGATATGATGCCTAATTCAAAATTGGTCATAAACGAGCTGGTTAGCAAAAACAAATTGGACTGTATGTTATTTACATGTCTAATTTAAATCAAACCTCATCTGCTTTGGTCAGATTCCCTCAGCCGTTACAATTTAATCATGTCATTAATTCAAACACTCATTTCTTGTTAATTTAGTGAAGAAAAACTAAGGAGCTGCATGTGTCAAAGCTGCGTTCAGGACCATCCTCTGCAGATTCCACTGTAACATCATAACAACATGTTTTTTATTTTTTCATGGCAAACAAGTAATATAACGTCTCCAGAAGATGAAAAAGAAATGAGCTGCCTGATAAGGGAGATTGGTATCATCAGTGGACTTCTTCAACCAAAATAAGATCAATTATTCCAAGTAAGTGGGTGTTCCCAGGTGATTCAAATCCTGTGTGTGTGTGTGGCTAAAAACACATTTCGTCATGTAATATTATTCACTGTGCTCGGGTGCCAAAGCTTTAAGCCAACCAGGGAGCTTGTTAGTGATTATTACTCAACTAACTTTGACATCTTAAGTCTTGATTGTTGTTTTATAAAAGAAAACACCTTTGATGAATGATTTGGTCGACCGGCCCTGTTTGGATCGTAAACCTCACATGGGAATCATGAAGAAGTTCACAAGTTCATCGTTTATGTGTTTTCATGCTGCTTCCCCTCTCAACTCTGAGCCAAAGCATTAAGTTGATTTGATTAATCGCAGTGTAGAAGAATCTATGTCAGTTCCTTCCTGGTGTCGAAACACAGGGCAGTTTTTACTTTATTTTCTTTTAATGTCACTGCAGACGTGCGGTTTCCCTCCAAAGCTGCAAAATAAAAATATCTCCTCTTGCTCCTCTTGCAATATTTAAACAAATAGTGGAGTTCAGCTGGAGGTCATATGAATATTGATGAATGCCAAAAACATCTGGATCAACGTGTTCGGGTCTCAGTGACTGCAAATGGGAGTTTGTGCAGTAAGAGAGGAAAACAAAAGTTTCCTGCTGCTGTTGAAACGTCTCCTGACATGAAACGCCGAGAGGAACTCAGATTTAGAAATGTGCCCAGAAGAAAAGGACACTGTGATGATATTGGTTGTCCTGCTCTCCAAAATATTGTTAGACCCATATTTAGCTTCCTATAATGTTGAATTTCCATATGGATCACTGGGCCTCCTGCCTCTCCTTTGACTCGTTTTAGGAGAATATGATCTGCAAATAAAAGCATAAATAAAATCGCAAAAAGTGCAGAGGCTGCATACAGCCCCAGAGGAGAGAGAGAAGATAGAAGATGAAGAAGACAGAAGAAGGCAGAACCTGGGGCTCACACAGCAGCTGAGTTAGGAGGAAGAAAAACTTGTTCCGAGGGAGAGAAGTCATCAAGAGGTGGAGGAGCTGAAAGAAAAACTGAAAGAGCAGACCTGAAAACGGCCAGGAGCTGGTCACTGAGCTCCGGCCTGAGGAGGAGGTCGGTCACCGAGCTCAAAGAGGAGCGGGAGGACGAGGCGGAGTTCAAATCCACCCAAGACGCCAATGTTTGAGTGTTGAGTTTTCAAGACACAGCCAAACTCAAAATCTATTTTTTAAAAATCTATGAAAATATAAAAATAAATGTATTTTGTTTGTATAGCAGAGTTGTTCAATGATTCAGTAACAGTCTAGACAGATGATCCACTCATCTGAAGAGACTTTGTTTTCCTTTGAGTCAGATGCAAAATATTAAATACCAGTATGATGCATTCAAGTGTGTTTGTTTCAATGACAAATAAAAGAGCAAAAAGAGTTCATTTCCAAAGTTCTGTATCCACGGACTTAATCTGAAGTCAACAGGTGTTGAGGGAAAAGCTGCAGTTATAAACCTTAAAGGACGTATTGTGATTTTTGTGATTTTCTACTTCCTGTCACATACTGTCATGATTAATGTCAGTGTCAAACACGCAGTTCCAAAACCTCAGGTGAAAGGAAGTAAAAAAAAAAAAAAAGAAAGAAAAGAAGCTCTGCAGGACAAAAGCAGAGTGAGTTCCAGACAGGAGTCAAGGTCAGCGCGTCCACGGACAGACCTCTGGTCCAGGCCTCAGCTCCGGCTCCGGCTCTGGAGCCCGTCCACGAGGTTCAGACTGTGCGTTACCGCAGCGCCAGTGACCACGACGTCAGGATTAAAATGTTTTTGTTGCAACACTAGACAACAGCGGATATAATTTGTATTCTTGGTTCTACGCGGCGGTACAACTCTTTCATTTGTTTCTGCTCTTTGTTTTTCACCGAGGCGACCGGGTTCAGTAACCACTGCCTGCCAGAGGACTGACGGACGAGTAGTTACGACTTCACCGGGCCAGTGTGTCGATTCAGAACCACATATAACTCAAGTATTTTTTATCCTTTGTGGCTTATTATCATCAGTCAATACATAACCAGCCATTTCAGTGATCACATCCACTGATCTGTGCCCACAGAGATGATAGCTTGCTAACGCTAATTCGCTAGCTGCCTGTGTTGAGTTCATGCATTTTTCAGTATTTTTCAGCTCCTGGTCGTTTCATCAGTAGTTTTACTGTGGTTTGTATTTGTTGTTATTTTTTCTTGGACCTCAGGAAGAGTTGTTGCTACCTTGGCAATGGCTATTGGGGATCCAGATAAATAAATAGATACTCATCAGGATGACCACTCTAACTCTACTCTGAGAGCTGCTCCAGCTGACAGTACGTGATCCGGACCTGTTACGGCCTTGCTGTATTTCCATTTTATTTGCTATAAATAAAGCGCTTTATTTTGAAAGTGGTTTTTTTTCATTTTTTTAAAAATCATTTTTAAATTTTGCATTCTTTAGTGTTGTCACACCATCACTAAGATAGGAGTAACTCTGCAGCACCCGCCTCTCATTAAGATTCACAGGGTAGTAGGATTTGGTTTGCAAATTAGGACACAAAAACACACACACACACACACACACACACAAACACACGCTATCCGACCCCCCTGTAAAATGCCCTGTCAATCAAAACACGGTAAAAAAAGAAACAGTCAACCTTCAGTGACATAATGGATGAACACAAACAATAAACCTGCTAATTACTCAGTCATTAATTATCTGGCAGCTTTACAATGCGGCCCCTTTGGATCAGAGAACTGAAAACAATCGCTCTTATTACGCCTCTGCAAACAACTGCGCACTTGACCTTTTGAAATCAATGAAAGCGGCTCTGGTTGGCATTTGGCAAGAGCTGCCAAAAGGAGAAAAACAGAAAAAAAAATATATATATTGCTCGTACCTCTGGCAGCTGTGAGATCATTATGGTTTGTTGATAAACCGAACAGGATTGCAGACATTATATATGCAGTGTATCTGACGCGGATCTAGTTGTTACAGTTGATTACCCGGCACAGAGACAACAGGGTCCAATGTTCAAATAAAACAGCTCAGAAATGTCAGAGAGATACGGCGACGGCATCGCCACAAAGATGGCTGCAGTGTTTGAAACTACACAGAACATAATATTTGTTTTGTACTTTCCTTCAGTAGTGAACAAAATATCTCAGTTTAGCAGCTACAGCTTCATGATATTCTCCTACAGTTCTCTCACCAGTGTGGTATGAGTTCCTGCTCCGACTCCTCCTACTACCTGTCCACCCCCAGCCCCCAGTTACTGCCTCTTCCCAAACTGAATTAATGACTGTATTTGACTGTAAAGTCACAGCTTTGCTTTGATTAAAACAGTCAGATTCCCCTGTTCTGGTGTTCTAAGTCGGCTGCTGTAGGCACCACTTATCTCTCGCAGCTGGCGAGAGATAAGTGAAAAGCCCGCCGTGTTTTCAGAGTTGCCACCACCAACCAGCGTACCTGATCCCCTCTGGTGGACCCGCCTTCCCCGCGGCGCCGCACACCGTGTTTCAGTTATTTCAGTTTGCCTTTAAAATCTCGGCTGCAACCATTCAACACAGTTTTTCTTCTTCTTCTTTGCAAACAGCTTTTTGGTGCGTTACCGCCTCCTTCCCGAGAGTTAACGACGCTCATGTTCACATTCATTAGTTGCAAACTGAACTTAACGTCAAGTTCACTGTTCACCAAAAAGCAGGAGCATGTCCAATGATCGCACCCTGTGGTTCACCATTTCAATATGGTCACATGGTGTAGTCCCACTGTCATCTAGAAGAGACTCACTCTGTCTCCTGGAAATGGCTTTTACACACAACTAATTTGCAACAGCATTAAAAAATAATTTAAAAAAAAATTTTTTCAACTTGAAGATATTTTTTTATGTCTGCTAAGTTGTAAAATGCTAAAAAAAAAACTTTAAAATAATCAGTAACATCACATTTCATTTGTTTTCCTACTCTGGTTCGACAATATCTGCTTGATAGATGTTTTCTGTGGTTATGTTTAGACACTTGGTGAAGTTCAGGGGAAGATTATGTTCTTGGTTAAATATAGAAAAGTCCACAGTGATATAAAACCGAACCACAAACATCCCTCTCCAATATGACGGCCTCCATCCACCCCTGTGCGACATGTGTGTTATGAAATTATGAAAACACATTAATACTATAGTATAAATGTAGAGTCTGGGCCTTATTACAGGAAAACAACATGTAATATCGTAAGATTATGTTATAATTAATCATTTTTTGTCATGATAATAATGACTTAGAATAATATATCCAGATAAACAAGATAATCATGATTTATAGCCACTGAAATAATGAAATGCTACATGCAACCACGGCCGTTTGCATCTTTAATTCGTACTGACTGCTGTGTTGTGCCCGTATCGTCTTGTGTACTTCATACCATCTATGAGAAAAACCTTTTTTACATTCCTTGCACATTCCCAGTCAAGTTTTTAACGTGCACTGTCACATGAAAATAAACCATTAAAGAAAAAGCTTCTACAGCTGCAAAATCATTAACCAAAGCCAACAATGTTCGTTCTAAAGCGGAGGGGAAATTTTCATGTAACCTGCCTCTAACTGCCGTCCATCACCACAGCAATTAGTTGATTAATCAATGAACGGAGTGACAGAAGATTAATTGGCAATTATTTTGATCATCAATTAATCAATTCAATTGATTTTCTAGCACAGATGCCAAACGTACTTTAAGTCCAGCTTCTAAAACGTGACGATTTCTTGCTTTGCTTTGTCATAAAATGACAGTAAACTGAATATCTTTTGGTTTTGTACTGCCGGTCGGATAAAACAGTCTGCATGTGATGTAACGTTTTTTTCTGTTTTTTTCCGACGTGTCAGACAAAGCAGTTTGTTAGTTGCTACATCAGCTGAGTCAGTCTCGTGTTTGCAGCCATCACACTTCCTCCCACTCCTCCCTGAGCTCGGTGATGGACGTGCCAACAAACCACTGCCAGTTGTGCCAGACAGTGCGTGCAAATTTACACAGCCTTATCCTGTTGTACAATTTAACAACTGACTAAACAAATGTAATCTCACTTAACTGAATAAAAAGCCTTTGCAGGCCACGGGCCAGGATTTATCATGAATAAAACATGAACCAACCCTTAATATTAAGAGAGAAAATCCCCTCTGCTTTGAGGCGAACGTTACGATTTCTGTCTCCTCACAATGGAAAACAAAGAGAAACTGTTTATTATTTGATCTGAAATCCCATTAGTTTAATAGCTGATGTATGCATGGTGCAGCCTCGAGCATCTTCAATGCATAAATTTAAAATAAAATGTTTTCTGAGGCTTTGTGCTCGGACATGATAAGAGGAGCTGTTGTTCTGTTAACCCCGGGCTTCAGACGTGATTTCTTTACTGCTTTTGCTACTAAAGGACAATTTGGGCAGAAAGAAGTAAAGACATTTGGGCTGCAGGGCTGAAAGACCATAGAAAATACACGTAAAATGCAGTATTTTCATACATACATGTGAACTGACATGTCTCTATTTGCCACCGATGCAGGAGTAAAAGCGTTTTTATGGCTTGTCTGACAAGTTCGATGTTTAAATGCTCAGATCCTGTTAAATATAGAACAGAATCTTTATTAATAAATCATGTTATATATATATATATATATATATATATATATATATATATTATTGCTATACTGCAGTATCATTCTACTACCACTTTAATTTTTTAGCAAAATCATATGCGGTGTGGATCATCCTCTCTTTGTTTGGGGCCTTTTCTTGTTCTTTTTTCTCAGATTTCCTAAAGTTATTATCACTTGAACCAGGTTTTTAATTGTAAAAAAAAAAAGTATAAAAATACATCAAAAACACATTCATTATGTTTGTTTTCCCTCCCTTTCTGTATATCACATGCAGCAGAGATTCTGAGAGAAAAACAAACATATTTAATGGCAGTGCTCTGATTGTTTTTCCATTGGAGTGAAAGAACCAGGAGGTGAAGCTTGACTCTTCCTCCCATAACATCAGCTGACTAATATGAGAGCTCACGGATCACTGCCTAAACTCATTACCCTCGCTGTTTCCACCACACTACTGTGACTGCTCATAATTAGAGGTGTCTGATGCTGGCATCATTTTCAATGATTATCAAAGAAAAGTCTAGTGTTACAGGAAGTTGTACAGTGCTATGTATGTCCACGTACAAACATTGCCTCAACCGCACTGTTTGGAAAGTAAGTTCAGGTAGAAACTGAGCTAAACTCACAGCTAACATGGATCCAAACCTAAAAAACTGTTGTATGTTAGTGGATGTTAATTACTTCTGTCCATGTTGTCACTTTGAGGAAAACACGGGAATTTCAAGGCAAAACAAAACTGTTCTAGGTTTGACTGAACAAATTTATCATGATAAACTTTTACACTGTTCAAAAAACCTGTTAACATCAGGGTGAAAGAGTGAGCTGCAGCCCCAAAATAAGTTTCAAAAGAACACAATCATGATCCAACATGGAGGCTCCGACACCAACCTGGAGATGCGACGGTATGGATCCATTTCACCAGTTTTCACAGCCGCTAGCAGCTTACTCTATTATGTTTAACTAATTTGAGTGTAAAAATGGTATTTGTGAAAAGGAGCAGTCTAGCACATAAAAGCTTTGCTTAACTCAATTCTTAAAGGAGCTATTTCTAAGTTTTGCTATTGCTACATAGCTAACATTAGCATTAGATGTTTATTTACCAGTCTAGAGGAAACGTTGCTAGTTCAGTATCCAACTTCCTTCCTTAACTCACTGTCTCCAGCTGTGGAAAGCAACACCAATGGTGACTCTTGTTTTGCTTTTATTTCCATCATTTCTTTTCTTCTTCAGAAGTTAGCATGCTAACCAGCTAGCCACTACTTCTTCAGGGATTCAACGCTACCGAATTAGCGTTGAATCCCTGAAGAAGTAGCGCTGCCTAAAGGGTTGATTATAACCACTTGTCTTGTTAATGCAACGGCTAGTGGCTAGACGGTCCAGCTAGCTGGTTAGCATTCTAACTTCAGAAGAAGAAAAGAAGCGATAGAAATAGAAGCAAAACAAGAGGGTTACTTTCGACCACTGGACACTGAGTAAAGGAAGTTTGATACTCACAACATCTCTTCTAGACTGGTAAATAAACAGCTGTTAAATGCTAACGTTAGCTGTGTAGCAATAGCAAAACTTACAAATAGCTCCGCCTTCTTCACTCTGCCAAACATTTGTATATCTTAACACAAATAAAGAAAATATATCTGATCAATTAACCCGCTCAAATAATTGATAAAAGTAGGTTGTTGAAAATATGTCTACTATGTTGTAACCATCAAATATGATTATACAGATATTTCTAGGCTTTGGCCTGAGCTGAAAACAAACGTTACATAAGATTTTTGGAGACAAAATTTTGGTAATGAACCTCCTGTATTCACTCATATTCATAAAACCAACCTGCACAGCCTCTAAAGTCAAGCTTTAATAAGATAACCCTCCTTATTGGGGTTAATCAGCTTAAACTGTTCACTGCAGTCCTGTGTGGCGTTCCCTCCCCAGACAGGTCGGAAAGTCACTAAGCCAATTTCATTTCCTCTTGGATTACTGGATTTGGAGATGGGGGGGGGGGGGGGGGGGGGGGCAAATATTAGCGAGTGTAGTAATTTGGATCCTGTGTCATAGAGGAAGTCGACAGGAGGGGAGGCGAATTGCTATTGGCGCAGATAAAGTGAGCAGAGGCTGCACAGTAGCGTCCATCAATCTACTACAAAGAGAGAACAGCTCATTTAGAATAAGAGCACAGCAACAGAACGAACTGTGCAAGTACAAGATGTTCAGTAAAGTGGACAGTATATCCAGCAACTGCCAACCACCCAGCTCCAGTTCTTCTTACCTAAAAAGTCTGTATTTCTCTGTTGGTATCACGGTTTGCCATCTGCGCTTGTTTGGTCAAAGATAAGACTCTGAAGGTCGGGGGTCAGAGTGCAACTCTGCCTTTGTTTTCGGGCCAGGAAGTTAAGTGGAGGTGTTAAGGTCAACAACAAAAAAAAACATCCACCTTCAGCTTTTCAAAGGAGTGAACCTCTCACATCTCAGTTCAAATATCCGCAGAGGAAGACGACTTTACTCATCTTTACTGGCCAGAAGATTTGTCCTGACACTCTTAAATGTGCATTTTTTTCCCCTTTTCAAAGAGAAGTTCTTGTTAGTTTTGTGCCCATGAACCTGCAGGTAAAATGAAGGGCAAATGTATTTTAACAGTTGGCATTTTATTCTTAATTTTTATCTTAGGTGACTGACTGTGCCTCCAAACAAGTCAATATGCACACATTTAATGTTCATGCTGCAGCAGAAAACTATAAGAATCATCAATCAATCAGATTATCATGCATCAACCAACCCACTATTTATTCATTTCTTGATCTGGTTTGACTTTAAAACTGCACAGATAATGTACAAAGCACTAAATAATTTACTCCTAAATGTGAAATCAGAGAGAGACTGTGTGAATTTAGGGGAATAATAATAATGATATTAAACTAGATTTAAAAAAGCAAGGGCAAGGACAAATCTGTCAAAGGCGTAAACGAAATGTTTAAAAATATGGTGATAAATGAAAAAAAACTGAGATATGAACATTTCATAAAGTAGCAGTGAAAGTATTTTTCTCTCACTGTGCGTTAGACTGCAGTGAGAGAGTCGCTGATTCACGTAACGTTACATAGTCACGCTTCATTTCTCTGTGTATTTACTATGTATAAATATTAATAAGGATGTTTATGTTTGCTAAATATGAACATATTCTCATCCACTTCCTCAGAGAACTAAATTAAACCATCAGTTGACATCAAACTCTCTTTTGAATGAGACATCATCACACTGAGCTGCACAAAGTGACATTTCCAGGAAGAGCTGTCGCTATTTTGACATGAGCGCGTCATCGCTCTCTTTATAGAGGCAGCAGTCAGCACTTAAAGCAGAGACGGACATGTAGTGTGTGTGTGTGTGTGTGTGTGTGTGTGTGTGTGTGTGTGTGTGTGTGACTATAAAATAAAGTACAGACACTTCCTTCCCCTTAGTTCAAAGCAGAGGCATGTGGAGGATTATAGAGCGTGTCATTGAATACCAGGTATTAAATGAGCACAGCAGGAACAAACACACACACACACACACACACACACACACACACACACACACACACACAAACACACATTAAAAAGAGTACAAGTCGAGCTTGAGGCCAATGTCCAGGTCATGACTAATAATCACAAGACCAGCAGGCTCTGAGACGAGCTCGCGTGGAGCTAACTGCTCAAAATAAACAGATCCGCACAGATCCACCTGATCTGCCCGCTGCCACCCAGCCGGCTAATTTCATCCCCATGGCTCAGTGTTTATCTTTGTGTGTATGTCCATGTGAAGACATGAGCAGAACGGCTATGACATGGTTACATAACATCCGAAGGCATGTGTGTATATGTGTGTGTGACAGACACTGTCCAGTCTGATGCCAGCAGAGGGTTACCAGAGGTTACCAGAGATCACACACACACACACACACACACACACACACACACACACACACACACACACACACACACACACACACACACACACACACACACACACACACACACACACACACAGAGGCAGTGATGTGTGTGTGTTCGCTTCATTTATGGTGGATTGTTAGACACAATATTTTCATATGATTTCCAACAGGTGATGTTTATGGTAACTTTATTTGTCTGGTATCTAAAGCACATTTCATGCACGGGATCATTGAAGGCGCCATGCGCTGCTCAAACACGCTGTGAACTACAAGTGAAACTCTCGACCTCTGTTGACTCACATTTAAAATCTAAAAAATGTTTTAAAAAAGCTTAGCTGCTGGAAAAAAACATATTCTATTTGTCATTATTTGTGTTGCACTGTTGATGACAGTTGAAAACTTGCCCCTGGGCTAAGACACAGACACTGAATCAACTCATTAAATTACATAATGACAAGACAATAAGTCAGTAAATCAAATAATAGAAAAAGAAATATAGTAATATAAACTATGGCAATTATTCCTAATGGTTGGCATTCAGTTTAGTATATGTATGTGCAGGGTGTATATCAAGACGATGCAGATATGGGGGGGGGGGTGAAGTTAAAGAGGAAGTAATGAATGTTGAAGTCATTTATCTTTGTTGAAGTTCTGCTTTAGTGCAGAAAAACACGTGTTTGAGTGTAAAGGTGCTGCCACTCTTTAAAGTCCATGGTGATGTTTGCACACTGCACTGCGGAGCAACCATCTGCCATTAATATCACTAATTCATCGGTGGGCACTTAGGGTGCCATGTGGAGCCCGGTCACTAACATAGCTCGGGTCAGGGGTTCAATTCCCGCTGGGACCGTCCGTGTTAGAATGTCAGCACTCGTGGTACAGTCCGCGGCTGTGGAACAATCTGTCCTCCACATGGCACGTATCACATGTGGCTCTAACAGGATTACATGTTCAATTTGACAGAAATGTCAGCGTGGAAAAATCCCAAGTGTTGTACAGAGACACAGCTGTCTTTCTTTAAATGAGAGGCAACAGAAAAGATTAGAAATAGAAAGACAAACAAACATTAAAGGATCAGTTGACTGGTGGCAAACTCTCGAAACAGGTTTAAGTTGTGTAACACATCGCAGTGAACGTCCAGTCTGAACTTTTCAAATCAATCTGCGCTTAAAGCCTGAACACAGTCTGACATTTTTAATCCTTTCAAAGTAAAGTTTTGAAAGTCACCGCTACTTCCTGAACACGAACAATAAGCTTATAACGTTTAAAGTAAATAATAAATCCTAACGAGTGCAGCAGTCCAAAGACAATATAACTCATGAAAAATGAAGCGTAAAATATGTTCACATTTTAGAGAATGTAATTATTGTTTTCTTCATATATTATATTATATTTCACCGACCCATCAGCTGTTAATCAGAATGTTAATTATTACGATATAATTTCAAGCTTTAAATTGCATGAACAAAATTAAAATTAGTCCTAGCTGCTAATTTGATTCAGTGCATGTAAAAGTGAAAGGACACAAATAATTGTAAGAATATAAATATATTAAATCTACCATGAAAAAAAGGGAATTGAGGGATTTCACCATCTGACTGGATCCAGTTCAGTGACACTAACTTCACCGAGGTGTTCATATGAGGTCATGACATTTTCCCATTACTGGTCTGTTGGTCTGCATGTAAACACGGTGTGTTTGTATGTCGTAACCATGACTTCCTGGCTGATGCAGGACCAGGTCCAGTATCCCCGGCTGGCTGCGTTACTTTTATCTGACAGTGGACGTACTTTAATTCGCCCCTTGGCTCCTTCCCGCTGCCAAATTTTGTTGCACACACAAACAGACGAGGAGGCAGCGCTCCGGTTCTGGCCCACGTCCATGCTCCCAGCAGTGGGCTGCTGATGTTGGAGGAAGATCAGACCTCTGAAGGAACGCACTCTGTTTTCTGCCTTTTTGGAGAAGCACGTTTACATAACCAGTGCCCTTATATCAGGCTTATGCAACCACCCTAAACACATACCTTTTCTCAGCCTGGTGAAGTTATGCAATGGATGCTCTGGGTCTGTGACATTAGCAGAGGGTTAAGAGACCAAATGTTAAAATTAACTACGAGAGTGAGAGCACATGTATTTTGGCAGCAGGGCAGCTTCGCACACTGACTTCATGTAACTGGAAAGTCCCAAGTTCAGTTCCCCACATCTCTTCTGCATTTGTCAGTTAAGTTAAAAACAATCACTTCCAATGACTGATTCATATTCGTGCTGTAACAATGAGTTGATCGATTGATAAAATTTGATAATCAACTCATCATTTGAAGGAAATGTTTGTCATTTTAAGGAAAAACTGTTTCATTTAGATGAGAAAATGACTGTGATGTCTGAAAACCAAACACTGGCTCCAGAGAGGGCCTTTCACAGGTAGGCTCTCTCACACACCTGGAACTAGGTGCCACTAAATCCTACAAAGTGGCCCTTTAAGAAAAAAATGGGGCATCTTATACTGGGGAAACTGGAAACACTCCGACTGCTCATAAGTATTCTGTGATCTGACATGATCTGAAAGCTCCAGAAAAGGCTCCGATTGATTGATTAATCCAATATGATCATTAGTTGCTGAACTAATTCCTACAGTGTGATTAAGATAATTATGCACAGAGAAAACCATACAGTCAGTGTCAGAACTAATAAAGAACAAACTGACTGTTAATGGTAAAAGACTGTAAACACAGTTCCTAATTGGTTTAACAGGAGACGCTCAACCCGCAACCTAAACCCCACCTTCATTAAAATTCAGTTCTTGGTTCCTCGGTCGGCGTCCCGCTGTCGTTGCCATGGGAAACGCATCCCTATTAACGGCGGAAGGGTCCTGATCCAGTATAAGCCATTTGGTGTCGTTTTATTCGTCTTTAATTAAAATCAAAAGAGCCACGCAATTGTCGACAAATGACTGCAGTAAATTATCTGTGATTAAATTACAGCGTTGAAGACTCATATGAGGCTCCAGATTAGATTTGGTTGTAATTCTCGAAAGAACGTTCAGAAAACCTCCAAATTAAAGCTTTTTTCTTCCTCTTCTATTTTACAAAATGTGGAAAATAATAGTCCTCATCCGAGTTTTACTTCTCAGACGCAGCTGCGTGTCGGATTTATCCACTATACGACGATGGGCACAATGTCCATATGGGTGAAAAGAAAAAATCAATTAGGATTTAGGCCCAATTCTGGCTTTATTATTAGATTAATCCCACAAAGACCCGTGATGCATGAGAGTTAAACCGTCTGTGGTGATATCATGGTGCCTGCCTATCCCACTGAGAGTGCTATTGTTCACTATCCATAACGTTAGCATAATCTCCAGCCGCCGTTTCCACCTGGACCCTAACAGTCCTGATGCCTGACGTGAAACGCAGAGGAGGTTTTAGTCAGGGAGGAACAGAAACCCTCAGTGGATCATCTGAAAGGCTTAAACCAGCTAGAAAGAAAGCCTGGGATTATGTAATGTGGTGGTTTTCAATAGCTTTATCACCCATGAACCCTAAAAAGTCTGATTTGTGACCCCCCGATGGGTGCACACATGCAGAGCGGGGATTTTTAAATTTTTTAAAGTCGTATCAATTCATGAATTTGAGTCCATATTGTTTTCACTACTTCAGTAAAGAGGCTGAATTAACTGGGGAGGATTAGGCAGGCAATAAAATTAGCTTTTCTAATTAATTAAATAACCTTTTGACTCTTGTCAACATCCCAGAATTTTCTTTTACTTGTATCACTTATGTTGCAGGGGACAAAAAAAACAACCTGTTCACACAGCTGCATTGTGGTGACTTGTCCCTGCAAGAGAAAGTCATTCATTGTAGCTCAGAAAAACAAAATTATGACCCTGACACCGAGGTTAAAACAGGAATCAGCAATAAGAAATGATTATTGTAGGAAGAAAGGCATTTGGAGACTGCAACGAATTTAATATGGATGTGGTTCCGAGGATGCAAGTTTACTGCTTTTGTTCTGCGTGATAGAAAAGTCTCTTTAGAGCATAATAACTTTTTAAACACACAGTTTGAGGGCTGAAGTTCTTGAGAACACTGGAGTGGAAAAACTGACTGACAAGTCTTAAATGACACATAAAGAAAAGAAAACGAGCGGATATGAGTTTGCAGTTAAAGGTTTTTGAAACTAGAGATGTTTCTAAACGCAGCGGAGAAACATACCAGTTGCTAATTATCCATATACAACGTGTATTTACTTGTTGCTGATGTATTTTATGTATTTAAATATTTGTATTTATTCAAATTTGTTTCCTATAACATCGTTGTAATGTATATCTTTTAATGTACTTCCATGCCTGTGTAAAGCACCTGAATTGCCTTGTGTCTGAACGGTGCTGTATAAATGAACTTGAATTTGATTGAGAGCTTAATTAAAGTGAATCATGTTTTGATTGTATCCGCAGAGGTGGAGAAAGTCCACAGCTGGTCAAATATGACTCCAATACGTGTGAAAGTTGTTCAGTTGAGTTTTAGTTGAGGTAAAAAAAATACTGCAGTCCTTTCTTTTAAAAATACTTAAGCATTCAAAAGTCAATTTTTCTCTGTCATTGTTCCACATTTACAGAACCCAATGACTCTTGTAGAATAAAGATGGAAAAAAATATGGAAGTGGCCATAAAAACACATCAACAAAAGGGAAAAGGACGGTCATTCCAAACATTAACTATCCAAACATTAAAAGACGGAAGTGCCCGACTTTGTTCCTCGGAGCAGCTGAAAGACTTGGACACGTTCCACCAAAAAACAAAATGCCACCAAACATCAATGATCCGCTCTGGCTCTGGACCAGATTCAGCTCTTCACATTCTCAAAGGATTTAAACAGTCTTTCATTATCAGCTCCAAATACGTATTGTACCTGCGAATCAACACTGGACCCGCCCACCCACCTGCCGCAGTCCACTGCTGAGACCGGAGCAAGGTGGGGGGTGGGGGGGTGTCCAAGGCCTATAGTCAGAGCACAGCGATCCTGCTTAATGGTCACAGGGCCCAAGGGTGCCATGGAGACGGAGCATAAAGGGACACTTTTATTGTTTCCTGATAAATGGGAAATGGACGAATCCATAAATCTGCCGACTTCATTCGGTGCCGCTGGGCTAAGTAATTAAATGAGTCGTGCCAGTTGGCACCGGCTCACCATAGACGTCCTCCCTCCACCCCCCACCCCCAC
>NW_019525077.1:2288898-2315623 GCF_002814215.2 Seriola lalandi dorsalis
CCCACCCCCTCTGATAGATCCAGCCAGGCAAACAACCGGCCGGCTTAATAATTTCCTTTGTTGCTGGTTAATTGGCTTTCTGTGGCGTCTGCCATCGCCATTTGCATTTCACAACATCACACAGGCCGAGGAAATCTTCGCGTTGCATCAGAACGTGGCATCGTCGACAAAGAGACAAGACTTTCTTTTTTCTTTTTTTTTTGTTCCATCTGTCAGGAAGGGGAACGCATGAATTATGCTGAAATTAATTATGAAATTAATTTTTCTTAATGTATCAATGTGAATAAAAAGTCACGTTCCACCATGTTTAGAGGGTAGAGCTCCGAAAACAACAACAACACACACACACACACACACACACACACACACACACACAGTAACACAGACATCTGTTGCTGCTTTTGGGAATATTTATCCGCAGGAATTTTGGGTTAATTAAAATTCCCACGACTTGCTGTTTTTCAATTACAACCAATGTCGCCCATTTCACCCTCCCGAACCCACAAGTCCTGACTTTGTGTTCGTTGTTATCCAGTGAGAAAAAAAAGTTCACACGGAGGTGACTCACCAGTCTGTTGTCGAACCGCGCTCTCTCATTGGTCAGTGTCCCAAAAATAGTCGGCTGAGGGGAAAGAAAGAGAAGGAAGATTCTGTTACTTTCATACAAACACATGTTATTGCAAATGTAGTTTATTGTGGTCATGTTCTGCAATGTGGCAGGAAAATCACGCTGTAAGTTTATTGATTTCTGAAGGAAAGTTGACTGAAGATCCAGATGCTGCCACCTTCATCGGACAAAGTCATCGGACGAACGTTCAGGTTTCCTTTTGTCATTGGCTTTTATTTTGAAATATTGCCATAACAGACACTTTTGCTTCGACACCAAATCATCCGCCATCTTGTTTTCGGTCGACTCTCCTCTTGCCGCATGATAAGACTCCGCTACTGTCATGTGATCTGACTCTGCTCTGTATTGATAACTAGTATTTTACATATTAGAGTTTTTTATTTGATGAACGTTACGTAATCAGTGTGCGCCTGAACACCGTGTCACTACCCCCCCCACACACACACACACACACTTTCATAATTCCTAAAAAGCAACAATGAGCTCATGACCTTTTACCACAATCTGTTCTTTTTTTTTCAATTAGTCTCTACACCACCCCATGAATGATTCACAGAACTCAGCCCCAGCCTGTATTAATAACTAATAAGGCTAAGTGGCGTGAGGGAACAGCTAGTTCGCTGGCACAGCGGTGGGGTCAAAAAGGGCCGAGATTACACCGGTCACGCCACGAGAAAAAAAAGTCCACTCCCAAAGCGGGAGGACCAGGTCTGCCGGCGTTATCCAAGCAGCTTGTAAATCACATCGGTCACTACGTGCCGCTTGGTTTTGCGCTGCTGCAACCTCGTACAACGGCCTGTGTAGGCTGCATTGTTCAGTAAAAGGAGGCTATATTGAGAATTTGTGAAATATTACTTGATCTCTTGATCCTCAGGATAGATAATGCAAACGGCTCGCAACCACCAAGATTTAAATCAGTCAAATCCCTCTTTCTGCTAATATGGTTTAAGAGGATTTTCTTCTATACGTTATTATGGCATCATTTCCTGGGAAGAGATCATTTCCTCTTTTCTAACTCTGCATCATATGTTTCATTCCTCCTCCTCCTGCATCAGCATGACATACAAACACACACACACACACACACATGAAAGTATCCACACACACACACACACACACACACACACACACACACACACACACACACCTCCACTCAATCGAACGCATGTTCACGTCACCTCGACCAGGAGAATAAAACGCAGCATCTAGCTTGGTGCCGTCAAAGTGGCCTTTCTTATTGATTTCCTGTTTCTGTGTCACAGAGGAGCAGGTTGGCTAATAGGCCGAGTTATGCAACAGCATGCAGCTGCAGGCTTTTACCCATAAATCCCTGCCAGTGCTCAAGTTGAGGAGATTAAAGTTGAGCGAATGCCCACCCTGACCGTGGCAACACGGAGGTGGCTGCTGAAGGCTCCTTTTCAGTTATTTTACACTCAGCTGGAATAAAGACAAGGAGATTTGAAACTTTACTTTATGACTTCTTACTCTTTTGAACTATAAAAATAATAATAATAACTGAAATGATCTATGAAAGGATGCACCTTTTCGTTTCTCCAGCAGCAGTTTTCTCCAGGATTAATTTGTAAAACTTAAGTGTTTGGACGCCAATCACAAGAGAGCTGAGTCAACAGTCTGTAAAATCACATGTGTTTGCACTGCATCGTTCCTTTAGCGCAAACAGGAGAGGGAATATTTGTTTACCCCCTCGTCCCTCCGAGCCCCGGGGCAAACTGTTAATTACGTGCTTGGTTAGGAGAGCTTGCCTTCTTTCTCATCATCCAGTTCTTTCCCCGCATGCAGAGACTGTACAACTGTACGTGTAAGGAACACCCTGAGAATCCAGCCGCTGTGCGTCCCCTTTGTTCAGCGTCACGTCGTGGATCATGTGACTCGCAAAGGGGAAGCACTTTATTCTGCTCCGTTGGCTCTTTTCTGTATTTAAAGCTTCGGCTTTAATTAGTCTGTACGTGCTGCCCACGTCCACATTAAACGCAGATGACTTCCATCAGTCTCGGCAAAAAGCATCTGTCCCGCTGTAATAAATTTGGATTTTTTATTAGCATCATTATACCCCCCCCTCCCCTCCCTGTGCCGTCAGTTTGCTCTATCTGCAGCTCAGCAGGTTTCTGCTCGGCCTCTGCTTTGTGCCTAAAGATTTATTTGTTTTACCTTGTTGGATCGGTTTTGTCCGACACACTCGGCTGAGACGGGAGAGAGTGTTGTGTCAGTGTTGAAGAGATCTAATTACAGACTAGACTCACCTCCTCGTGGTTTCTTCTGCCTCTGCCACTCACACTAGTTTCAGGTTACATCCCCGTTTATCCAGTCAGAGAAAATATGAACCGTTTCTGTGAAATGTTGTCATTATCGCTGAGTGAAGTCTTGAGTTATAGCTGAAAAAGTGTTTTTCAGAGGTCACCGTGACCCTTGACCTTTGACCACAAGAGTCTAATGAGTTCGTCCTTGAGTCCAAGTGGACGTTTGTGCCAAATTTGAAGGGATTCCCTTCAGGAGTTCTCGAGATATTGCGCTCATGAAGCCATAACTGTGTTTTGTGAGCTCACCACGCCCCTTGACCTTTGACCTCTGACCCCCAAAATCTAATCAGTTCATCCTCGAGTCCTAGTGAATGTTTGTGCTACATTTGAAGAAGTTCCGTCTTTATTGAGATATCTTGTTCATGAGGAATGTGACGGACAACCCGAAAACAATATGGCTTTTTAACTTTAACTCTCTCTCTCTCTCTCTCTTTCCCTGTCAAATAAAGGAATAAAAACCGCCCAAAAAAACCAACTTAAAAAACAAATCTCTACACTGATGGATGACTTGGATTCTGCTCAACGCACGAACACTTCACAACCTAGTCGGACATTTAGAAGAAAAGAAAGTAGAGGTTGTTTGAACACTAACATCACCGCTGACAACTGATCATTGTCCAGTCTCCCCCCGAGGGCTGAGAGGAGAGAGAAGTAAAAACGGAGGGAGACAAAGGAAGGAAGACGTGAGGAAGGAAAAGAAAAACAAGCGAAACATCTAACGAAACAGCAACGGCTCCTCAGAACATCCACTGTGCCTCTCAGTACTTTCCTTTCCCGTCATCAGATAATTGCTTTTTTTTTTTTTTTTTTTTTTGGGGGGGGGGGGGGGGGGGGACCATGAACCTCAGAGCGGAGCTTCTACGTGTGACCTTTGACCTGTGACATCTAACGACTACAAAGCTGCTGATAGGGCACGACCACCGGGAGATCGCTGCTCCGTGACATCTGAGGAACACTGGAGTGTTATCTTGATGACCGAGGTCTGAGCCAGAGCTGAGGCCGAAGGTCCAATATTTACAACCGATAGGAGACCAGAGCCTCAGCGTGATGATGATGATAGGCGATTGTTCTCCTTAACTGGGGTTGTCTTTCAGCGTTTTGAATTGATTCCACGCTTTGGACTTCCTGTCCCAAATACCGGTACATCATTACGACCAGCTCTGTAAAAGAGAGTGTCACCAAAACATGTTTTTTTGGGGGGTTTTTCCTGTGACCAACCGTCCAATCAAAACCTGGTCCACTAAGACTGTTCTCATCGACCGACCTTTGGTCGAACTATTAGGGGGGCAGCCCTGCTAATAAGTAATCGATGCTTTTCTGATTTAATCCATTCAAGAGTTTCACTTTTCCATCAGATTTTGAAAAAGAATTACGTCAATTGACCACAAATAACTAGAGCCAACGCTCATTTAACCATCGCTTTCCCTGCTGTTGTCAACAAATTCAAACGTACAATTTGCTCGAATCAATTTGATAGCAGTGTTATTTTTAAATCCAAGGTGCAGATGAAAACTTAAACACTTCCACACACACTGATACTCAGATGCTTTGGTGGCATGATTGTCCAATGATCACAGCTCTGCTCACTAGTAGGTTCATTTTATATCTACTTCAAATGCCTCTGTTGTGTTTATAGACTGAAATTTTTTAATTCAAACTATTTGAATAATTTATTTATTTATTTTTATGTTTGAATTTCCAATAAAAAAATTTTAAAAATTTAAAAAATGAGCTGGAGTTACTGTAACGTTCACACCAGAGCTGCTCTGTCAACAGCTGCTCCCACAGCTTTAGGACGTGTATAAAAAGCTGCTGTGATCAGACAGGTGTTGTATAAGAAGCCAAGCAGCCGCGTACAGATTTAGACAGGTATCTGGAGGACCTCTCGCTACAAAGGAACTTCAGCTTACATAACAACAGCCGTCTGAAAAAGAGGTGGACAGCCTCAGCCGGCACAGATTAACGTCAAGAAAAAACATCTCCATCATTAAAAAAAAAAAAATCCCCCAAGTATGGTTCATCTCTACTTTTTATTTCATTCCGCAGCAACCTGAGGCCACAGTTCACCCTCACCTCTCAATGACCCTCTGTGCAAAATGTCGGTCATGTGACGCCGTTACAAAACCTGCTCAGTGGTCTGTGTGACTTCTGGACAGCTTCCTCTGCCCTAGTTTGTAAAAGACTTGTGGAGCATGTGACTCAGTCCGTCACTCACCAGGAACCAGGTCATGAGCGAATCAGGCCGCAGCGCTGCTGAGTGATCGTGTAATTATAGCCGGTTGCGTTATTTTGATATTGGTTAGAGATTGACTGAATGTTTCATTTGGCATCTCTGAGCCTCCACTGTGAAGACTGTAAGGTGATTTTTGTTTTCTTTATATCTCTGGTTGGAGTCACTTAAATATTTATCACTTATACTGCATATATTGTGCTGTTTATGCTGTTTTTTTTGTTTGTTTTCTAATTTTTATTTCCTTTTTTTATTATTTTCTTTCTTTTCTCATTTTGTATGATCTAAATTCTTTTATTTTTACATTGCACATTCACATATATATGTAATGTTTTATATGTGCGAATAGATATATAAATTCTAAATCAAAATGTATGGAGAGAGAGAGTGAAAAACACAGTATAGTGGAAATTCATGATGTAACCTGAATATACTTGTAGACAGAATGTAGTAATAATAATAAAGATATATAATAATAACAATTCATTTGAAATCCTGTCAATGTAACAAGGATATAATATAAAATAATGTAAAATAACATGATAATACTGCAGTGATATTATGACAATATGTATTACTTATATATAGAATCATTTCAATATAATATAATATTAACAACAATTAATAATATCAACATCAAAGCACACACACACGTTACACACTCACACATCATGTTCTTGTTTTTGTTGTCCTCTACATGTCTGTCCATTATGTCCCATGTACCATTCATGTCACACCTGTTTTTGTTATGTCATCAAGAAGGGAATAAAAAACAAAAAGTGACAGAAATGCAGCTAAGAGATGACGCTTTCATATCAGCAGAAGCTCTGTTTATGCTGCTAAAATAATAATCTCTGAAACAATAATCCACTTAAATGTTGTGTGTAGCTAAAATTCCTCTGCTCCATAAGGAATATCAGATTCAGGGACAGCAAACAATAAAAACATAATATAAAATAACTAAAAATGAATCATCTGAACCTGCGTCAGAGAGAAACTGGAGCAGAAAAACGATCCAGCAGCTCAACATGGAGGCAAAAACTATCATGCTCATCAGTGCATCCTCCAACAGTTTAAATCATACACTAATTGATTTTGCATGAAAACATGCGCAGGTCCCTGTGCACGGACTCTAAATGACCCTCTGAAGTAACTCGCAGCAAACTGTGGATCAGCTCTTTCATAGGAAAACATAATCACCGCGTTAAGTGTTTACCTTGTACTATGAAATGAAAACAAAGCCGACTACACAATGTTTAAATTGGAAAAAAAATTATCTTGCGGGCTTTAATGCAGACATGGCATGCACACTTGTAGGTCTGGGAGGAAATTAAAATGGAATTAGGCCTCTGCAGTGCGCCCTGCAGGAAGCAGATGTGTCAGTGGACGTGGGGGAATGAGGAGTTACCGACCAGAGGAGCCTCCGGGTGTTTTCGACTTTATTTCAGTGGCTAACTACAGCTAATAGTGATGATGCAAAGAGGTGAAGCTGTTTCAGGTGCAGGTCAGACCTAACAGGAAGTCCGGTTTATTCCGTGCTTTGCCATCTCATAAGCATAAACGGCTGATTCCAAAGAAACGAAGAAAACACCACAAACAACAGCGAGGACTTAATGTCAACTGTGGGATTGCACGAATCCAAATCTTTATCAAAACTCGCCATTGTCAGCGTGTAGGTCGCAGCTCGGAGACTGTTGCCGTCGAGGGGGATTTTGAAATGTGAAACGAGAAACGAGAAACGAGAACGCTTCCTAGAATAGACGGCTGCCCACATCTGGAGAGTCAGACTCCAGGTGCAGCTGAACTGTGCAGGTGAACCACAATGTGTGCAGAGCCTTTAAATTTAGAAGGATAATTTGCAAAAATCCTATTAAATGAAAGAAGAGCACTCAGGTGAGCCGGACCCTCGCTGAGGCCAGAGTCAAACGATATACGTAGCCTACAGCGGACTTCAGAGAAAAATATTCAAATTCACAGTAAATGATCCAGATCTGCCCCAAAATGTAATGACGTCTTCTCTCATCCCTCCACCAAGTTCTGCTGACGAACAAACAAACAGACACGAGTTAAAAACATAACCTGCTTTTCAGAGGTGAATTATAAGAAAGAAAGAAATGTAGGAACTACAGAATGTCGAACGACTTCACCACAATCTGATTTTCACTCACTTTGAAACATGTACATGTGGAAAAAGTAGTTCCTGTGAACAAACAACCAAAGAAATAAAGATGTGTTCCTCTCTAACCCACTACAGCCTGAACCTTGAGGTGTCTTGTGATGTCGAGCCAGCCAGGACATCGCTGTGATTAATAGCCCCCCCCCGTGACATATTTCCCGTCTCCGCTGACTTGAGGGTCTGCGGTATCGCGGCGGTGCGTGCTCCTCGGGCTTGTTTGTGTGTTTATTGCCAGGAGAATTTTTCTCAAACACCCATGAAGGCATCAGTCTGCACAGCTGAACAGTAGCAGCTCTGTATCCACCGCCCCGAGTCCTCAGCGAGTCCATCTGCCGCAGAAAGGTTAAGCTCTGAACATTACATAACAGCTGAAATGTCACACCTGCGCTCCATTCCTCCTCGGGAAAAAAAAACAAACGGCCACACACATGCACCCTTTTCCTCAGGCGGGTGGTGATTATTATTCTCACATCTTTTTTTAAGATCACAAACCTCAAAAATGAAGCGATTCCCACTTGTGACCCACTAACACAGAAACTGGAAACAGACCAAAATAATGGTTTTGTTGTTCCTTTTCCAGGAACTTTTATGAGGGCGCCTGCTCAGCATGTGGAAGACATTTTCATTGTCACCACGTAAAAAAAAAACTAGAGTAACCGCCTCACAGTTGTATCCCTCCGCCACTCAGACTAGCTTCAGGTTACATCACTGTTTGTCCTGAGTCATATAAAATGTCGTCATAATTGCTGCGTGAAGTCTTGAGTTGTGGATAAAAAAGCGATGACCTTTTGACCTTTGACCGCCGAAATCTAATCAGTGAAGGTTCCGGTTCCCAAATCTGAAGGGACTGGCCTTGAGGAGTTTGAGATATTGCGTTCACAAAGGCCAAAATCCTGTTCTGTGAGGTCACCGTGACCTTTGGCCACCAAAGTCCAATCGGTTCACCCTCGAGTCCAAGTGAACGTTTGTGCAAAATTTGAAGAAGTTCCTTCGAGGTATTAATGAGATATCGTGTCTCCAGCTCCGGCTCTGACTGTCACCGGCAGAGAGGAATAAAACTAAAAGGTCAGGCTGGACTATCAGTATCTACTCTACATGTTTACTTGGCACAAGAAAAGCAGCGTTGAAGATTCACCTCCTGCCTCCCGAGCTTTCAGAAGATCTGACCAGTGAAAAGAAGAAAAAGCTCCGTGTTGAACTCATGCTTCTCAAATCATCAACACAAGGCGTCTCTCCCCTGCTTTGATCTGGATGAGGTAAGTGCAAGCGAACACCTCCGACCCACAATGCTCAGCGACCTGGAGGGGGCCGCTCGCTGAAACACAAACCGCCGGATTACAGACTCATTCAGGTTTGTTGAATACTCCCTGCACTGACAGAGAGAATTAGAGGGCGGGTGTGAGATGAAAAGGTGTGTTTGGCCGAGACACAGAAAAAAAGAAAAGAGGGGGAAATTAGTCGAGTTGTGCTTCAAGTGGCAAGATTTTATTTGTAGGCTGAAAGAATTTTGTGGTTTTCTGAATTTAGTTCAATCATGTGATGGATAAAGAGAGGATGACATTACAGGAGAAAGGGTGAGAGGGGAGAGGAAGGGGGGAGGATGGCAGTCAAACAGAGGGAGAAGATCAAAGCCGTGGCCTCCGGGGTTCAGTCCTGAGTGGAACGAGTGTGTGTGTGTGTGTGTGAATGAGTGTGTGTGTGTGTGTGTGTGAATGAGTGTGTGTGTGTGTGTGTGTGTGTGTGTGTGTGTGTGTGTGTGTGTAAGTACATGTTACACCATCTTCAAAGACGTTAAGCAGTTGCCCACTGTCCCCATTAACCCCGTGACATCATCTTCTTCACACACACACACACACACACACACCCGCTGAGTCACACCTCTGCGTTGAGCAGAGAGCGAGCCGACAGATCAGGTGTCGTTTTCCTAACACAGGTTCGGGCTGTAGCAATTTTGAGGAGTAATTAGAATTAGTAAATAAAGTTTTGTCAAATGATGCATCATTTATTGTCCCTAAATACATTTTGAGCGATTGCAAATATACACTTTTCCTTTTTGCTCGGAGCACAAACTGCTTTCTTCTGCAGAAACAGTGGTTCCAGACGAGAGCTTTGACCCCAACAGAACAGAGCTAGCTGGTTAGAATGCTAACTAACCTCGATGCTGGAGGCGTGATGTTTTATTCTTGACTGGTAAATAAACAGATGTTAATGCTAACGTTAGCTGTGTAGCAACAGCAAAATTTGTAACTAAACTTTTTTCCGATGCAGATCGTTCCCCCTCAACGCAGCATCGTTACTAAAGCCTCATTACGTCTTGAATCCATCATCTGTCTGTGAACAATCCCTCAGTCTGTATGAGTGATGTGCAAGATCATTTTGTAACCATGGCAACACATATGCAGGTGGATTTACATCAGGAAGTGAAAACGAGGTAAACAAGGCGCGTCATCAGATCATATCACGTTACATAATGCCTCTTTTTGTTGTTTCTACCATCACTCAAATCAAAGTTGTGTCACTGCTACACACACACACACACACACACACACACACACACACACACACACACACACTGCAGGATGATTGTCGTCATGTGATGTTTTGAGCAAAGTTATCAGCACGCAGTGTTTTTTGTACACTGAGACAACTCTACGGTACGTTTTGCATGGTCGGCTGTGTGTGTGTGTGTGTGTGTGTGTGTGTGTGTGTGTGTCCTACAGACACAAAACAGAAACATGGAGTCACTTCACGTTTCAGATGTTTACCTACCCGCTGTTTGGAGGAAGGCCTCAGACCGAGATGGGTTTGGCTCCGACACTGCAGGGGAGAGAAAAACATCGGGGTGAATATCAAGGACAGTGTCACAGGGAAAACCTCCTATCACCGACACACTGTGTTTTACTATACACACAGACACGTCATAAGAACATTAAGGCTGCAGCTCACACACTGGCACAGATACACACCACAGAAGCTGAGCACAGAACGTGATGTTTCATCATCATTTTAGGTAAAAAAAAACAGAAAAACAGTAAATTATGTTCTGAAAATTGAGATTTTAATCTACACTTGTTGTTGTGATGCCTTGAAGCTAAACACCAGCCTTTTATATGTGTTTTTAAACAATTGCACTGTCGTCGCCATGGTGACTTTGTTGATACTATCACACAGGGTCGTGAGTTTGAACACTGTGATCAGACCCACACTAACAAGAGAACCAACAAGTGAATGTTTACGGACGGGGACATGGACATAAATGTGGACGAAGACATAATCAAAGGCCATGAACGTGGACATGGTCAGGGGCCGTAGATGTGGACATAAACATGGACATAAATGTGGACATAAACATAGATGTAGACATGAACATAAATATGGACGTGGATCTGAAAGAAATAGAGAGACTTTCTCCTTCAACAGCTGACTTAGCGTCCCTCCTGGTTTCCCTCCCTCTTCGATGTTTAGTCGTCCCCTAATCGCTGCTGCACGTGTAAAATGTAAATGTGTGAATTTAAACTGCAGCCATTAGACAAATGGAGCCATTACAGGAATTCAAAGACGAACATGTCGGGCTGTTTCACAGAGGGGACGACGGAGCAACCGATCCTAATGAGTCTTTAAAAGGCTCGACGTGAAGCTCCCACAGGAGTTACTCACAAACAACAAACCTCGACAGAATGGTAATGAATTCCCACATGGGGGGGATAAACACACACACACACACACACACACACACACTTTGAACACTGACAAAGACATCATTTGATCTAGAGATTCTAAGATTTTTTACTTACAACAGCTACACACTCAGCTCCCCGTGACACATCAACAACACACCTAAATACACACACAAAACAACCACATACATGTTCACACACACACACACACACACACACACACACACACACACACTGAGTAGGTCACATTGTTTGATTCAGAGAGGAGGAAGCAGCAGGAGGAAGCAGCAGGATTTTAAAGAGTAAAGGTGACAGTTGAGCAGGTGCCAACACTTCTGCCATAAACTAAAGCTGATGGCTCGATGGCGTTTTTACAACTACAACTCCCCTGAGGCTTGTGGGAGCTCTAATCATTGATTAATAATAAACACATATCTTCATATCTCTAAATATACAATAACATCTTTCCTTCCTCACAGCAAAGTTTAAAAAAGTTTTCTTCTCTAACCTCTGTTCACTTCCACTTTTTCCAAATCATATCATCCATAACTCGTGATTCTGCCTGAACTCAGTCGAACTGTGCAGGATCTCTATTCCACGTCTTCATTTTTCTGACGTCGCTTCATGTCAACAAGCAAATCAGCGTCTCAGTCAGGCAGCAGTTTGACGCCTGCAGTCAGGAGCCGAAAGATATGAGGCAGGAAGTTGATGTTTCCCCCAAGTCAGACGGAGAAGATCAGATTGTTCTGTGGTCCAAACAAAGGAAAAGTGTTTCATCCTTGTTTCTGTTTTTGTTTTTGTTTTTTTCCTCCTCTCTTTTAGTTTTTTACTCCAGCAGACAATGGCCATGACCTTTAGAGGAGTATCACACGCCGCAAGAGGAGAGAGAGTCACGGCGGCTGTGATTGAGCGGATCTTTGATTGGAGGAGAGGGACGAGGTGAGGAGACGGTGGGGCGAGGGAAATCAGAACCGTGGGGAGGAGGAGACGGAGGGAGAGGCGCGTCGTGTCTTTCCTCATCCGATCACAAGCTCAGCGGGACATTTTGGTTCTGACATTTTAGTCTCAGACATCTCATCCATCTTTAAAACGGTTTGTTATCTTTCGACTGCGATTGTTTCGCGACGAATGAGGAGGACACATAAAAAAAAAAAAGAAAAGAAAGGATTCAGGAGGAAGTGTTTACTTAAAATACTATTTAATACACTTTATTCATTCTAAAAAGTCAATGGCATATCATGTTAGCAATAGAGTTTTACACAAAATATAATTAGATCAAGAACAAAAGTTTTACCTCTGTTTGTCTCAGGTGATGTTTAAAGTCACTCTTAAAAGTCAAAGTCATATAATACCATCATAATAATAAAAATATACAAATAATAGTTCAGAGGAAGTTCACTGTGAAACTTTCTGGTGCAACCAGTTCATACTTAAAGCGGTGTACAGGTGTACTCCTGTACGCCGTGACATCACCGTTCAGGTGAGCAGAGCATCCAGCTGTAATGCTTCGTGTGTGGTCAGAGCAAGCAGGAAGCCAACACTGAAGTTTTAACCCTGCACTTCTTCTAACCACCACTAGAGTCTGGCTCCAGCAGCGAGTCAGTCCCCACAGACTCCCATGTTAAAATGTCCAACTTTACAGCAGAAATAAACACACTTACAGCCTGGTACAAAAAACAGTTCTGGTCTCTACAGCTAATTTCCTCCTCCATGACACCTGTACGGGGGTGAATATCAGCCCAGTTAAATGTGATAATCAACATCAGAAACGGATGGATGAAAGAGCAGAGGAGACTAAATTGAGGTGGAAAGTCCAGCTTCACGGTGGCGCTGTGGGAAAGTCTGCACGTTCACTAACACCGGTACATTTCCTCCCGCTGGTCTGGTTAGCGTGAAACGTTCCCGCTCTGACATTCAGGTCAGGAAACACGCTCGTTACAGAAATAAAAAGTGGAGTGAAAGGTCACTGTGTCACAGCAATCAATTGGTTTCTGTCTCCAGGGAGCGTGAACGTGTTCATAGGTTTTCAATATCAGTGCAGCATACTGCAGATTTTTTCATATCATTTTTATTATTGAGGTTATTTTTATTATTATATGAAGGTGAGACAGTCCTTTATTTTTATTTTATGCTTTTATTGTGCATACGTGTGTCTGCTTTTATTTTTATACAGCATCTAGTCTCCCTGTGTTTTTACAGTGGAGTATATTGTACGTCTTCCCTCTGAACTTCGTCTCAGTCCTGCTTTTGTTTATTTCTCTTTTGAGCCTCTTGCTATTAATTCTTCTGCCTTAACTGTCAAAGCGCTTTGTAAACTCTGTTTTTAAAAAGGTGCTGTATGAATAAAGTTATTATTATTGTTCATTAGTCTTGCAGAGGGGAAATTTGCAGTGTTAAAGTACAAAAGAAATTCAAAATTAAAACATCAAATACTAAATATTTACAAAAGATAACTAATAGATAAATAATATAGTATAGCAATATTGCACAGTTTGGTTTGTGGTAATTATTGCACATAGTGAGTTCGCCAGTTTTTGGTCTTTGTGGTGGTTTAAGTTACTCTGTGTGTATTTGTGTCTTATGTTTGGTAAAGAGTGGATGCAGAGTAATGACCATGACAAATGGATTTAACCATTGTTGATGTTTGAACCTTGTTTGGCAGGTGTAAAACTGTAGGATAATATAATATAATATAATCAGTTCATGTACTTTGTATGTTGTGGTAGATAATGTGAGAATACAAACTAATGCACTGAGGAATATTAGAATTATACATGTGAAAAGAGTTCATGTGCTGTATAAGGAAAAGGTTTATACTGTTACATAATAGTTTCTTTCTGGTTTCATTACATTTAACTCCACTAACAAAACACACATTTAATCTCCGGGAGCCTGCAGTAAATAAGACGAAGTTAACGTCCGTCATCTTGAATCAACCGATATAATCTGTTAAATTTGTCCCGGTGGGCAGCGACCCCGGTGACCCCCCCCCCGCAGATGAACCAGTTAAGTAGGTCCCTCGCTCGTGTGTTTGCCCGCTGTGGAAGGTCAGAGGCAGATATGCATGTGTGTGTGTGTGTGTGTGTTACAGACAGAGAGTGAGAGTGTGTGTATAAAAGGTCACATGGGACCTCGGTGCATCAGTCGTCCTGCGTTAATGAAGTATGAGGTTTCGGCGGGGTCACAGTGGTCCTTGTGGTGGTGGTGTGTGTGTGTGGGGGGGTCACCCTCCTCAGAGGTCAAGGTCAACTCAGTGACCTTTTAACAGTGTTAGCGAACAGCATTAGCATCAGAGCTGATGTCACATGGACTCACTGGCACGATTAGACAAAGTGGATAAGTCAGAGTTGTTGTTTGTTTGTGTGTATGTGTGTGTGTATGTGTTGCATACAACAACATTTTTAGTTCAGCAGGTTTTTGGTCATTTTAAATTTTTACTAATATAAATTCATGGGGGGGGGGGGGGGGGGGGGGTTGAGGATTATAAAAGTGATGAGGGTCGATCCTCTGGGGATGATGAATGTAAAAGTGTAAGGTAATCTAACCAGTGGTTGCTGAGATATTTCTCGACCGCTGTCGTGCTGTTGGCGTCGCCCACAGCTCTCATAAATGCTCAATACGCAGCTCGTAAAAGGCATCATTTCACGTGACGCACCTGATGGGACGGCTGAGCCACCGTCAGATACAGGAAACCAAACAGAAAATACATCAGCTGTTTTGGAAATGTCAAATTTCACCACAATTATCAATTGATGTTAGTTTCTGAACAAACAATCCAGACAGTTTTTTTTCCTTGTGTGGAGGAAATTGAATTTACAAACAATATGGAGTCACAAAAACACATTTCTGCAGCTCAATAAGCAAATGTTTTTGTCTTTTCCTCTTCCAGGAAAGTTGATTGAGGTCCACGGAAGTGCTTCACACAACCTCACGTCAAATAACCCAAAACTATCCCCTCATCACAACCAATCACACCTGGGAGCTGCACGGTAACTAAAACCTGCTACCGCTGACAAGAAAGACACGGCCGTTTGCTTGTTAGGACAAATAAACGTCGACTGCGGTTTGAAACCTCTGAGTCTCCACAGGTGCGAGGCCTTACAGCTGCTCACGAGAAAATCTGAGCTGTTTTTCATGACACCCTCTCAGCCTTGAAACATTCAGCTTCTATTAACATGCACATATTGACAAGAGACCCCCCTCCCTCCACCCGCTACTCTAGAAATGTATGTGTGCATATGTATGCGGTAGTTGTTTCTGCATCTGATTGTGTGTGTGTGTGTGTGAGAGACGGCCAAAGAGCCTGTGTGTATGAGACACAGTTGTGTGCATATGAATGGCAGGGGGTATCCTCTTCCTGAATGCAGAGCGCATCCAGAGTATCTCATTGCTATTCATGTGAATGAGTCTCCTGGAATCAAACAGCAGCCAAAAGCATATTTGCACAGAGTTAAAATGCATGCAGGGGTGCAACAGAAATCTACCAGAGTTTCCTCCAAAATGAAATCTGCCTCATCGCCTGATGCTTACAGTGTGACCGTTGGGGAAAATGCACAGAGATCTTTACATGGCACCCTCTTTTTGTAGCATGTAGCTCTCGTTCATTCCACTTATTTTACTTTTCTCTTTTAAATTCGAGCAGCAGAACTGATTAAAAAAAATATCAGAGGCTAAAACTAAAAGGTGATGTGGATGTACTTGTTTAAGTTAAGATGATTGATTGATGCTGACATCTTTGAGCTGGAAGGATTTTTATGAATATCTGTCCATGTGTTGTTGCTGACAGACGGTGAAACAAGCTCCCTGACGTGTGATGGAGATGTGTTTATACCAGCCAATGTAAAAGCACTTGTGAGCTGGGTTTACATGCAGGTACGATGGTGTCGAGAATCAGTCAGAGAAATCATGTTCTGTGAGGTCACTGTGACCTTGACCTTTGACCACCCCCAAATCCACTCAGTTCATCCTTAAGTCCTAGTGAATGTTTGTGCCAAATTTGAAGAAGTTCCATCAAGTCGTTACTGAGATATAATGTCCACGAGAATGAGACGGATGGACGACCTGAAAAACAATATGGCTCCCGCTCTGACTGCTGGCGGCGGCGAGGAATACAAATGTGTGGTTAGTGCTATTTTAGGCAGGAGATTGAAGTTGATGTCTGGGCACTATTACAACACGGTATGACACTCTTAAAATGGAAAATAAAAATGAATTTCCTTTAAAAAGAATACTTTATATTTTGGAGATCGAGGTGATACTGATAATATTTCGTCGACTGAAATATACGTCACATCTTACAACGTCTCCATAGCAACATTTACAGCCTATACTGCCTCTTCCTGCCGCCGATGGGTGGCTAATCTTGAGTTTCGGACCTCCGGTGAGCTAACCATGGATAAATCCAAAGAAAGAAAAGTCTGCAGCTATATGTTTTATTTATTTCAAAGTGGGTGACTTTTTATTTTTTTTAATCCTTCAAAAATAAGAGAAGGACTCAAATAGACCTGCATAGTTCTGCTTTTTATTTAAAAGTAGCTATACACATGCCAGTATTCATAAGAGTTTGGTGTTTTCCTTTGTTATAACAGGTAAAACCAGCAATAAAATGTCAACATTTTTTGTTGTTCTATAATTTTATAAATGCAATTAACTACAGTTCTTTTATATATAGTATGACTATATATAAGTGTGACTATACATACTTATATATAGTATGACTATATATAAAACTTTAACACTGTGTCATCTTCATTTTAAGGGTTGAATAGGTTTCGCGGCTTCAGATGATTTATAATTGTGGGAGAGGGGCCAAAAATGGCTCTTTTGATAGTAAAGCTTGCAGACCCCTGCCCTGGGGGAAATTCATGTCTCTCGCTACAAGTCTTGTGAATGACGTCACACGCGACTACAGCCTCCGCTCGTGGTTGAACGTAAACAACAATGTGACAGAACTCCCCGGGTACATAGTACAGTCTAATCCCGACTGCCAACAGTTCAATATCCCGACAGCAGGTCTTCTCCTTCACTGGGATGTGACCGGGGTTGGACCGTCTATTGTTCACAAGCAGAACCAGTCCTCCACCTTTATTCTTCCTGCTTGAAACACATAAGACTACGCTCACGATGTGCTCGCTGGCTCTTCACAAGTTCCTCCAGGTCATCACACTTGTTAGCCAGGTATAAAGGCTTATATCTCCATCTCCTAGCCTTTAGCTTAGCCCCAGCTCTGCATCCACGGTACTTGTTCAGTTCAGCCGGTATGTGATGTTTAACTCCATATCTGGTTCACTTTAAAGCCAGGAGTTCTTCCTTTATGTACATTATTTGCTCCATCGTCATACGAAACAACGACGTAGAATAAAAAACGTCACTCGACAAAAAACATGTTAATATATATAAATATAATGCGGAAAAACTAAGAGCTAAGAGGACTCGCTGCCACTTGTTGCCAGCGCATCATTTGAGTGTATATAATAATAATAATAATAATAATAATAACAATAAAACTAATAATAATAATGATAATAATATAACCAGGGTTCAATGGATCCTGGTGTGTAACATTAAACACAAAACTGTGACCATGTACAAGGTGAGATACATGAGAATTAAACTAGTGTCGGCCCTTTATAATCACGTCATTATTATTATAGTTGCTGCCTGATAGAGAATCATACCTATATATATCCAACATTAACATTCAAACTAAATTACATAAATAATGAAAACAGTAAAAAAAACCTTTGCGTCGTTGCAGGTATGTACGTACTCTAGGCTCCAAAGCTAGATCGCTCATTCATTTTGCCTTTGATCAGCTGTATCAAAGGCACATGTATGTGACTTACAGTTTTGCTGGTTGTTGATCATTGTACTTAAGACCTCACCAGAGACACACACCTCTATCTGAGCATCCAGTATCAAGACACGAATTATTCTGTGATGGAGAACAATTCACCTCAAGGCTCAGCTGCTCCTGTTCTTGGACCTGCTGACTTTCACCCTGAAACCAGGTCCCTGAGTCGGGGCGATGGTCCCAATGTGTTTGCAATGGTCCAAGTCTCTGGCTTTCACGGCGCAGCACAGACCGGACCATGGTTCTTGGACGACAACATTAGAGCTGGAATGTGGGACGCCATTCCCAACATGTCAACTGCTCGTCCCAGTGGATTCGCTTCTTTTCACCGTGATGTAAGACGAATCCTAGTCCAGCCAAGCGCCTCTACAGTCATTGTGAGGCCACCAAGCAGAGAGTTTGCTTCTCCTGCCTCCAGCTGTCAAGCCACATCAGAGCCAAGACTCCCAGAAGAGGAAATCGAGACCATAGAGCTCACCCAACAGGACGAGATCTCCGTGAAGACACCAGAGAAGACCACCGACTCTGCTGCCTCTCCTTCCTCTGGCTGTGAAGCCATCGCAGAGACCGTGGACAAGACCCAGCTGTTTGTCACCTTGCTGACCGTGAGACTGCTCCAAAAGTGCCCTGTTCTGGACATCTGCACGGAGAAGGACATGGCCACCTACGCCAAACAACTGGTGGACCAAACGCTGCAGGGACTCACTGTGAGAGACGGTTTCTGCCCAGACGACAAAGACATCAAACAGATCTGCAGGGCCGTCATCAAAGATCTCACCAAGAAGCTTGGCGGGAAGAGATCACTGAAGTTTGTATTCATGTCTGAACAACCGTGTGTGGAAGCAGTCATTGTCAAATCTTTACAAGTCAACATCTCAAAGCACTCCACTGTGTCTGCAAACAAGAAGAAGACATCTGCATGGAGAGAACACTTCTGGCCCGTCATGAGCGTCATCGCTATTTGTGGCTTGTGGTCCATCTTGGCCATAATCTTTTTGTAAACTTCTGAAGGTGGCACGGTGGAGCAGCGGATAGCACTGTTACCTCACTTTTGCTGGTGTCAACGGGACAGGCTAATGCTGGTGAACAGCCCTGGCCTGTCTCCTATCACTAGTTTATACTGTGCCAAACAGGGGGGAACTGGGCTCACTGGTGGTTCTGGCCTTGTTACTGAGGCCAGTACCACCCACCACCACCCAATTCCCCCCTGTCCTGGCGTCGGTTTCCTCTGGGTGCTTTCCCACACTCTAATTCAAACTCTAATTTGGACAATAAAATCATTAAATTAGATACTTTTGATTCCTGAATGAACTTCTTCTTAGATATAATAATATGATATGACATTTCCTAATCATATTTTTCCATGTATTTTAAATCTTAATCTGTGAGGAAAATTTTAACTCATTTAAATTAAAAAAATATAGAGGAGAAAAAGTTCAATATTTTCCTCTGAAAAATGAAGTAAAGCACAAAATTGTGTTGTGTGTTTGTGGGTGTTTGTGCAATGGTTTAATTCACTTTAATTTATTTCTTAAATATAAGACCAAAATAAGGAGAAAAGCTTAAATAGTGAGCATTTTTAAGGAAAAACCTTAAGTTGTTTTGTGCAACTGTTTTTACTGTTTTGTTCTTATTTTGGCAAGCCTGCCAATAGTAACACACAGACTGGTCGTTTCAGAACGATACTTTACTTTAATAACAACATTTGAGCATTTAAAAAAGTGTTGACTGGTGATAAAATTAGTGTTAGCAAAATAAAATATGTTTACCATCTTTCTTCAGACATATCCAGTTAAACAAAACAAGATGTTTAGATCTGATATTGAATATTCTAGGAAACGTCCATTGTATTTACAGCAAAATGTTCATTTAAATGAGAAACACTGAGAAAACGTGACGTTTCGATTGTTATGGCCACGATTATGGACCTTAATTAGGTTTTTATAGTTCTATAATTTCATAAATGCAATAAACTATAGTTCTTTTATATATGGTATGACTATATATAAAACCTTTATTTTAACGGTCGAATAGGTTATGCAGCTTCAGATGATTTTTATTTGTGGGTGAGGGGCCAAAAATGGCTCTTTTAATAGTAAAGGTTGCAGACCCCTGGGTAAAGTCAATATTTAACAACACATTTAAAAACAACAAATGTTGACCAAAATACTTTACAGAGATAAGATTATTTGATAATACAATAGAAAGTACAGACCTAATTAAGTAGATATCAGTAAATTAATGTTAATTTAATTACTAAATATAGGTCACAGTGAAGATGCAAACAGGAAACATGCGAGACAGCGGGCAGGACATGTCAGAAAAGTCCCGGGACAGAATCAAACCGGGGACGATGCGATTAGAAACACCTGGATGTCAAACCTAAAAACCAAGTCTAAACCCTGTGAAGAAGAGGAGGAAAAGGACCAGACAGAAACAGAGCAGCGCGCACGCACACACATATACGCACGCACACGCACGCACACACTCAGCGACTGGAGACTCTCCAGATCAAATCCCTCGCAGGAAGGTTAAGTGAATGCATCAGTCTTCTCTCTTGGGAGAACTTTTTTCTACAGGGACCATTGAGCAAGGCAGCGCACCCTCAGCTGCTTGGTGGCCGGCCGCTGCTGACACAGTGACTGGCAGATGGTGATGCCCCAAACTGCCGTGTGAAACTCCTTATCACTCTGTTCCCTGCGGGGCCCCAACTACTACGCCCGATTCCCAGAGCTTCCCTCCTCCCTGCCCTTCCCTTCCTTTCCTTCCCTCCTCTCCTCATCCTCTCTCCTGTCCTGTTCACACGCTCTCCTTATTTACAGCATGAGGTTTGACGCAATTCAAACACCTTTTTTTTTTTTCTGCTCAGGAGGTGATTTGTGATTTTGAGTTTGAAAAAAATCACATCAAACACACAAATCCAACATTTGAGACACGTTGTTTTCTTCAATCACTTTACTGCAGCTTTAGGCTGCTATGATGTTATTAATTCAAACCAAATCATCATTTTATTAATAATAATACATGGAAATAATAATAATACATGCAACTAAAGTTTTTTCTTTGTTTGCAAGTGCACTAATAAATAATGTTTTTAAACATGTCTTCAGTTCATCGTCTTTTTATCATTACATGGTGGATGACTATCATTAGATAACTAGCACATACTGTATGTCATGTAGAGGAGAATATATATATTTATATATACATCCACTTAATTTGAATGTGTGTCATATGTGTAATATAATATGTAAATATCCAGTTGTCAAGTGATTGTCAAGAGGCTTAATGTTTTGTATATAAGTACATAACAAGCACAGTCTGTGTTTTCAGTGTCGTTTCTGCTGCTGATGCTGCACATTAAATTCATCATTCACTTCCTGTCGTCTGATGACACGTTGATCTTTTGTCTTTTACTTCACGGCATCAACAATAAGGCAGTAAGGTCATATTTTATTATTTGTTTCCTCTGTGAGTCCGTGGAGAAATCAGTCCCATCACCTCCTCAACTCTCCGGACCACATGTAGGGAACCATTGAGTTGCATGTGTTTACATGTTGCACACTGCCCCCTTGTGGTCAAGATGGTAAATGCATCCAGAAGAAAGCTCCTTCACTGTGGCTTTTAACCATTAAAGAGCACATTACTCCAGTTCTCTCCCAGTCACATACAGAGTTCAACTGTTTTCTTATTGTGATTTTTTTACTTCTATTTTTATGCTTCTTTTATTTCTGTTCGTAACATTGAATGACATCTGTGTGTGATAATGTCCTATATAAATAAACTTGCCTTGCTTTAAAATGATACTTTGATTGATTAATTTGCTTTACAGTGGTAGAGACGAGCTTCAACTCATGTTTCCTGTAGGTGTCTGAGGTAAAGTTTATTCTGAAACTCGACTTTCTCCCGCTAGAAAATCCAGATCTGGGTAAGATCAACTGTCAATCAAGGCAATCACATCCAAAGATATACTTCTTTTTAAGCCTTTAATATCCCCTTCATTCAAAACTGCCAACATTCGTATAAAATGATTTTTTGGAGGAACTTAATTTCTTCCAGGAAGAGTAAAGATGTGAGCTCTAGCAGCCATTGGAGGACTTGTATCCTCAGGAGCATTCGAGATGTGCTTCATCATTCAGTCGCCGGTGGTCAGCACTTGAACACAAATAGCCACGGATAATGGGAAAGCTGGTCGCTCTTGTGTTTGGCACGTTTGGAGGGAAGCACAGCTGTTTGTCATGAAGGGGGAAGGAGGCTTTGATAACAGTCTTCATCAACACACTCATTCCTCTGCCAGGCAGGGGGAAAAAAACAAAACAACAAAAAAAAAACCTCCCAGATTAGCAGTTAGCTTTGACTGACACCTCGCTCTAAAGGGACATTCCACTGAATCGCTCTCGTCTGCAGCTGGCGTGGCTCAGACCAGGCGCTTCGGTCCTAATTAACCAGAGTTACATGCAGGGAAACACACAAGTAAAGCCCCACACACACACACACTCATACACACCGGAGAAAAAGTTTGCTTCACAGAAATGTGTCACACACATTCAGAAATATAGTCCTTTATTATTTGTGGTGTGAGATGTCTCCGTTACCCCATTTACACCTGGCATCCAAATGTGCAGGTGTAAACGGACCCAACATGCAGTAAGGACGGATCATCTGATCGACCAAACCACCTCTGGACACACTGTGACCACATTGAACACACGTGTAAATGCTAATTGAGTTGTCAATCCACATCCACAACAACTACGCAGACGGAAATACGTAATTGCGAGCGACTAACAAGCAAACACAACGACGCAGTTTCACTGATATCGAGGTGCAATATGGATACGAGATCATTGCCTCAGATTTTTCTCTTAATTTCCTGTCCAGGTTTAGATTTTGTCAAGAGAAACCCAACTTCAAGCCCATCCAGGTTCTGCAGGATCCGGGTTCTTGGTTCTGTGCGGCCCGACCGTGAGAACAGTCCTGTTTCCTTCATTGAAGCGTCCACTTATTTACCTGAACTTAATACAGCAACGTAAAAGAACAACTTAAAGTGATCTCATTTATTATAAAAAAGTTCCACTGCTCTCCTCTCCAACATAATGACTGAAAAACAGCTGCTCGATTATGTAGGGAACATCAATCCATCCAACACAGGACACATCAAATATTAGTGGGTAAGTATAATATCTTTAACTGTGTCAGATTGTGTGTGAAGGTGTGTGTGTGTTCATGTGGATGTCTGTATATATCATTACACGGTGGATCTTACTCTTGGATTCTCTTTCTCACTCAGATCTCTTGATCACAAACCTCTTTTCATTTGACACATTTTATGGAGGGGGAGACAGCTGCGGCTATAAAACACACAGGAGACATATTACACACACACACACACACACACACACACACTTTCATACTTTTACTGATGTTCCTGTGCAAAGAAACACATGATAGCAGCTCCTCCTCCGACTGCGGCAGCTGATACAATAACTGCCAATAACTGCACGGCTCAAGCAGTCTGTCAGGGACGCTGTGGCTCCTGTTGCTGCTCGTGTGTTGAATATAAATGTCCTTTTCATTGACCACATACACACCGGAGGTCTCCACGCAGACCCACTTTCCCCGAGAACCCAACCCTGCTCGGTGTCATGTCCACAATTTCCTCGTCTACCTCAGTTACGGTTTCGATTTTGCGTCGTTACACACCGGAGGATGAACCTGAATTCACAAGTAGTTCATTTTTCAGAACCCAGGTACAAGAAAATGTCCGAATCCATATCAAGGACGTGACCAGTTAGAAAACAATCCACACTCGCAGTAGAAGAAAAAGTCAAACGGACGTATGAGCAGCCTGACTTTGTGTCTTACAGCCAAGGCAGAAGGTGCGCTCATTTTTTAAACTTCTTTGCAGCTCATGAAGTCGGTGGTGCAAACGTCCGCACGAGACGAGGAGATGAGACGAGTCGTACAACATTTTTTTGTTGTTGGAGTATAAAAGAAAAAAGAGGTTTGGTGACGTCACGATCACGTCAGGAGGAGGTTGTGGTGGATGGATGGGACGACAAATCACAGGAAGTTCACACAGGAGGTGTTTGATTCTCACGTGAAACTAACAGTTCACTCAAACATTGTTAGGAACACGTCCCGCACCGTCCATATGCACACCTACGCCCCTTGATTGTAACCAACGGTGACAAAGGTCCGGGTACACCGCCGTCGGTACACGCCACATGTTAATTATTGTAACCGTGACAACAAAGGATTGAGAACGCCTGCTGCCGTAGGGGCGCCACTTCAGGAGACACTCCTGTGGGAGGACTTGTTGCATTTAACACACTCTTGATTTCGGGAGTATTTTTAACGAGACATTTCGTTTTGTGTCGTTCACGTTCATTCAGACACACAGCGACACAAGTCCACACTGGTTTGTTAGCTGTCACTCATATATTCTCTGAGCACATCAGTCTTTATAAATAATGAGGGTGATGGATCGACTTCCTGGAATGATCTCGACAGTAAAACGTGATCCCTGCCTTGGGCTCACGCTGAGTGTTTGTCCGTGCTGATGATTCACAGCAGAGGAGATCAACTCTTTTTTATGTAAATGACCTTTCAATGACATTTACAGGATGTGAAAATTTTTATTGGACTTAAAAAATTAAAACCTGATGAAAGACGATCTGAGCCGAGCTGTAAAACCTGACAAGCACTCGCAGGTTTACTTTCCTCTTTCTGTCTGTTCACCGAGCGGACAGGCACTCTTACTTTTCCCAGTATCTGTATCTCACAGACAGCGACATTCAGCAGGAGGCAAAGTTCAAACTGAACCCAAATGAGCGTGACATTCCCACAAATGTGATATTATGACACAGGAAGGACGTTCTATCAAAACTGGAAACTAGAACTGGAAACTGTTCTGGACCGATGCCAGGGAGACTGCGTTTATGCAGCTAAAAAAAAAAACACACACACTCAAACACACACACACAAAAAAAGAAATAAATAAAAAGACGTCTGAGCGGAATAGTGAAAAACGTTTAAATGTAAAACCATTCGCCCGAACTCTGTATCCGCTACTGCTGCAGAATTAAAGCCTGCTGAGAGCTGTGCAGTATCTCTGCTTCATCCAGCCATTTCAATGGTTGTCATAGTGATAGTGGCTTTTTACATTTTTATACTTAAGATTACCTTGGCTCTCTATTCTCTCCTCTGGCTTTCTTTTCTGCTTGCCAAATATTTGCTTTCTCTCTCTTTGTGTCTCTTTGTTCCTCCTCCTCTTTCTCTCTCTCTCTCTCTCTCTCTCACACAAACAGGCACACAAAAAAAAAAAAATTTGTTGCAATGACACAAACAAACACTTGTCGCCTCCTAACGTTTGTACATAACAGAGTGTTTTGGACTTGTTTCTCCTCGAACACACTTGACTTAAAAAGGGTCGGTCGGCACGCGTCTGAACGCTGCCTCTAAGCAAAGCGTACATCTCACCATTGACAGCACATACTGTGTGCACAAGCAGCAAGCGTGAGACGCTAAACCATAGCCGCCTTCATGTTTATGTTTCTTACACATTACAAACACAACACTAGCCTGTATCCAGTCTTAAAAATACAGGAAGCAGAGTACAGCTGCAGCATCATGGGACGTTTTCTTTTCACCGTAACGTGCGTCACACCAGACCTTGAGGTGTAAACTTTTGCTGCAGCGAGATATTTCTGCCTTTAAATACATCCTGCCTCTGAACAGACATCACATCCTTATTATTGCTGTAGTTTTCATCATTTTCTCAGAAATATATATCTTGTCTCGCTCTGTGATTGCGTTTATAAGGATTTTTTTGTGCCGTTTTTTTCCTTTTTCAGTACAAAAAAACCCTGCAAAAACAATTTAACTTTTTAACTTCCTTTTTAACTTCCAAATAAAAGCTGTATTTCTACAGGGCAATATGAAGGCGTCAATGTGCGTCATACTGTACAAGGGACAGAAAACAACAAAGCTACTAAGAACACTTGAGGTAAAAAGGCTGCTACTGTCCTCCTATTTTCTACCCATAACCACTTGATTCATATTCATCAACATGCTTTTGTAGCCTTCACTTGTCACAAATAATTACAAAAACATATTTATTGGCATAAACATTAAAAAATAAATCCACACAAATTAATCTCAACAGATGAAGCATTAGAATTTAATTACAGGGAACATGATGCCCTGTTGCACTGAGTGTCCTTGTCTTCTGAATACATTAACTAACAAAAACACAGAGAGACAGACTGTGTGTTGTGTTTCCATTGCTTCTGGAGACTTACCATAACCATAACCACTACTTGTCAAACCCTAACCGTTATCCTAACATTAAAGGTCCCATATTTTGTTCTTCTTCTTCTTCTGTGTTTTATTTGAAGTGTTGACCCATAAGAAGATATATTTGTGGTTTTAAGAACCAAAAAACCATCTCAGTGTGTAGTTTTACATCTCCTCTTACATCTCCTCTCTCAGGCTTCTCTCAGGAGCTCTAGTAACAACAGGTCGGTGAGCCAATGAGAAGAGAGGAGGCTCTGAGCCTTTCTTCAGACTGTTTTCTGAGTGATCCAATAAAAATATAGCAGATTTCAGGTAAAAACACTCAGAGAAACCAAATCCTGCAAGGTTTGGATGGTGGGTCCAGGTGGGCGGGGCTTGGGACATGGCTGAAAGCAGTGACTGCTTTGTTGTGACATCACAAAGTTACAGGAAGTCCTGACGGCTGGTTTTAAGGCTCAGTTTCTGAATACAGGCTGTGTGCGTTTCTCTGTGGACTGAGGCTTTGATACTTTCACAGTATTAATATAGAACCTAAACCTGATCTA
>NW_019525077.1:2315930-2394390 GCF_002814215.2 Seriola lalandi dorsalis
CAAAGAATAAAAAGAAGAGAACGTGGCGAGGAGGAGGCCTGGCAGCAGGAGCAGACGGTATGTGAGTGAATGACGAGTTTGTAAAAGAGCCTGAGAAAAGAAACGTGGGCAAAGTGCTGGGAAGAACGAGAAAGCAAGATAAATAAACGCAGAGGAGGAGAGATGCAGGGCAAAGAGCGCAGATAGAAAAGAAATTAAAGAAGAATGACTTGAAAGAAACAAAAGCTTCGATTTTAAAACTACAAAGTTACTGCATGCTTTTAAAGGAAAAGCCTTCGCAGTGTTGTCATAAGTAATAACTTACCAACCTCGGTGCAAGTGTTTTGATTCAGAAATGATGAAGTGGAAAGAAAATGATTCAAATAAACTTTTTTTTCCCTTAAAAGCCTCTGATTTCAAGTATTTAATGAAGCTAATGTAAGATAAGAGAAAGAAATATCTTATTAAATGTTGCTGGATATTTGTAGCAGTGTAACACTGGGCTTCGAAATGCAATACTTTTAAAGACTGACCGGATTAGTTTGATTCTAACGAGGATCAATAAACGCCTCGTCGTTCAATACTAAATTTCGAAACCTAAGGAGTAAATGAGTAACTCTCATCAGCGTCAGTGAGCCAATCAGCATGCAACATTCCTGGACCAAGATATAATAAACGCTGGTGATTGGCTGTTCATTCATACACAAACAGGTCTGAGTGTGTAAAGAGAAAAATAACATTTAAATTTGTACCACAATGTTATTGTAATTTTCTTTTTTGTTAAAATGGATTTGATTAAAATTGGTATCAAAAAAAGTATCAAGGTAAAGGTATCGGTATCAGTATATCGAGAACGTACTCTTGTGTATGTTATGCACATGGCAAGTCGACCCTTATTTGAAAATATGAGCATTATTCGCGAAACTGGGTTCAGAATTACGGGGTCAAATTAGGTTTAGTAGCTAGTAGGAGTCCATCTCTAAAAAGACTCAATCCTACACTTCCCACAATGCCTCATTCACATCATATGGGAAGCAAGGTAAAAATGGGAACATTTCCCCTTGAGGAGCACTTGTCTCATTAAGACACTTCCGAGATTACAGATTTGGTTGTATGAGGATTAAGGTGCTGTGCATCGACCATATAAACCCGTATCCATGGTGTTTGGGTTTAACTACATCAAACAAAGGTTTTTAGCTGATGTGAGGAGCCTGTACGTGTTTATATACTTTTTTATGCACTTTCGTATTATCGATCATCAAGTCGAATACACCTTTCAGAGGTGGTAAGTAAATATCGGTTGTTGACATGGAAGCTAAAGTCCAGTGGAGCCACTTTGGGAACCACTGGTCCGTCCCCACCACTGCAGTGTAGCTTCAACCAGTATTTGTATTTTGTGGAGGTGCAGTTTGAATCCTATGAGCTTTATGCTGTTCATGCTCTACACTCTGTTTCCTGCTTTTAGCCTGGAGCTGGTGCTTGTGGGGAAATCTAGAGGCCTCAGCTCCTGTTCTTCCTCTCTATACTGACACTGAAGGCTCAAATTAAGAGTTTTATTCATACTAAAGTTTCTCCAAGGCCAAAAGAGACGGTGCGGTTAAACCTTGTTGAGAGGAGCTGAAGTAATGACATAATTCACTGTAGTTTCCTTTCAATCTCTCTAATTATCTAATGACCCCGCAGATTTATCTCACGACCTTGTTCTGTGTTCACGTCCTCCAAAACCACCGCATCACATAACCAACGTAACTGATGCTTAACAAAATAAAAGGGATGGAGCGTGCATTGATATGGTGCTCTGGAATATTTTGTGTATTTCAAAGCAAATATGAACAAGTATGCTTCTCTTTCTAACCAGAAAAAACACCTTATTCATATTTAATGTAGATGAGCTAGCTGGCCCTCAGTCAGCATAAACACTAATTGTATTTTCTTTTTTAATCTGTAATGAAATAATTTAAGCTCTGGCTCAAAGAAACGTCTGTGCTCTGTGCAGCCAGCAGTGCACACTATTCAATATATTCATGGTTTAAGGTGGAATTGGAAATAAGGTTTTATATAACAGTCCGTGAATCTAATCTTTGTCCCCGGTAAAGCCGAGCAGAGCAGGTCATTTCATTTTCCCAGAAGTTACTACGATGATCCTCTCTGACACATTTCTGAGATGATTTTAATACTTGACTCGCACACACTGTGTGTTAGGCAGATTGAGATGATGCCTGGCAGATTAACAATCCTGTGCTGGTGGTGGATTACAGCTGCTGTGTTGTGTGATGACAACAAATCTCTGAAACTGTTTTTTCATTTAGAGCCGGTGTGTTACGCAACAACGACTGTAAGGGCCCGTTCTTCACGCAGAGGAAATCACAGACACTAATGTGAAGTGTATTTTCATTCAGAGGAACACGTTCATCAGCGGACTCGGACAGAAATGTCACATTATTACACAACATCGTGCAACACGTCTAATCGGTTTATATTCTCTGTCCTGTTATCGTCTGCGTAACTCTCCTTCATACCTGGGTTCCTGGGGGTCCCCACTAAAATGGAGAGCGATTTATTTTCACTATAATTCCATCCGTAAGTAACACGATGACGGAATGGAGGACTATTCAAACACAGGAGGAGCATGACTACCTGTCCCACCATCTCTACATCACAATATCATGCAGACTATTCACTTTTCACTAGAATAAAAACAACGATTTCAGAAAAGATCCTTGTTTTGGGGTAGGAGAAGTATGTTTTCTTCTGTCCTTACTGTTTTTATCATCTCAGGACCTTCAGGGGAGACCTGACCCTCAGGTCGGACACAAATGTCTTACTGAATCACAGTCTACGAGATGCCACCGAGTCAGGGGATCACGAGTCAGCAGGAGAGGAGTCATCCTCAGGGGACAAGAATTGTCTAATTTCGTTGTATCTCCCGACTTTGTTGTATTTTGCACGGTTCAGTGACAATAAAGGCTTTCTATTTCTATTTCCTGTACTAAATGTCATGATGATTCATTGTGTAGTTGATGAGATATTGCAGTTTGGGAAGTGGTGGAGCGAGATCAAAACAATAATGGCAAGATGTCGACCACCTCTCAAAAAAACCCAAAGGTATTTCCAACTGTTTAACTCATCAGTTAATTAATAATTTCAGCAGTTGTTCAGTGCACAGTTATATGACATAGGGCAAGTGAATACATCTGAAAGCCACAAAATAAAGTTCTGCATATTCTATAAAACCCAGTTATTTCACAACAGCAGATTTATCCATCAACCCATGTGGAGCTGAAAGTAAGTGAACGGTCCTCGGGCACAGACACGGAAGTAGGTGCAGGTGCATTGTGTGTGTGCGTGTGTGCATGTGTGTATGTCTATGTGTATGTGTATGTGTGTGTGGCACAGTGTGTGGCACACTGACCCATATACTAGCAGCATTTGAGTCTCAGCCATTTCTTGCAAGACACCGCTTGCTGGCAGCACATGCAGCACGACTTACTGCGAAAATCACCACGGTGCCCATAATCATCCTAAAATTATTTTTGGCATGATGCTCTGCGAATATCATAGAAAAAGAAGAAGAAAAAAATCCCCGCTATGGCAACAACACAGTGACAGGACAGGAGATAGAAAAAAAAAAAGCACCACAAAGCAAGCCAAGGTCATTACAAACTCATTATGAGCACCAGAGATAAAGCATAAGCTGACATTTTAGGAATATTACAGTGATTTTCCGTGAGCGTAAAGACGCAAATAATGCGCATTAATCTGCAGCCCGCGGCAATTTGCTGGATAAACATCTTGTCACTGAATGAAACGGTGAGTGTGCAGAGAGCTGAGCTCCGTAGCAGCATGCGTTTTGAAACCCGGAGCCGCAGGGATCACTGTTAATGAAGTGTTTTACAGCATAGCAACTGTCAATCATATTGATGAGCAAAGCCTCAGCCTCCCTCCTGTTGCCATAGAGAATTCATGATGTGAACAGGCACCCCGGACCTTTATCTATCAACTAAAGCAGAGTATTGGTGATAGATTTGGAGGTCTGTGTGTAATTCAAACGCATCTTACCCCGAACAAAGGTGGAGTGCCCTTGTCTGGAAGTGTGCATCCCAGTAATTCAGCCAGGAACTTTGCCATATAGAAGTGAGAAGTGTGAGATATTCCTGAAACGTGCAGGGTGAGCTGAATCAACAGGAGAGTCCTCTTTCTGTCAGCCTCGTGAACTTCTTTGTGGCGTTCAAGGACCCTGCGTGCATCCCTTCTCTGCTTCTCCTACAGCTGCCCGAACGAACCCCGGGGAGGAGGCGGAGACGTGCCGCTGGAAGAGAGGTGGAGAAAAGCCGCTGACTTCACTGCAGGGCAGCCGCTGGATGTGGAGCTTATAGCGTCCGGCTCTCGCCTCCAAAATCCTCTGTCGGCGAGTGGTCTCACCGTCAGCGGCGGTGTGGAGACAGCAGGTGGGGCCTGGCGGAGGGGGTGTGGGCGGGCCAACGAGCTGTCAGGTGGTTTTCATCGACACAGTTTAAACACAGTATCTTAAATTTATGACCACAAAATATAAATATATTTTAATATTAATCCAACTGAATTTTATTTACTGGCCATCCGAAGTACAAAAACTGTGGGAGTAAAAGTGTACTGCCTTCAAAGGAATAATATCATTACAGAGATAGGCAGTGATGTAAGGACTTTCGAGTTTGCTACTGTTAGCTAACGGATAAATCGCTAGCTAACTGAGAGCATACTAGTGCTAATTAGTCGCAAAGGCTTCCCAAGCTTCTTGTTTTTCTGTCTGTGTCGTTTTCTCCCCATTTTATACTCAAGATTGTCCAACATTGCTGTTTTTATTTAGTCATCAGTACATCATATCATTCAATAAAGCGGGGGAAAACAAACTCTCCAAGCTAGCTTGCTAACTGTCAATTATTACACTCATTAGCTCAATCACTACAGTAACACCAAGTTGACATGTGGCTGGATTTTGAATTTTAACCAAAGTTTGTTTACTTTTTACTTTAGTTTGTTTTTAAAAATGTAATGTCTGTTTCCATCCAATAGTAGGAATCAGTTTGTTATGATTAACAGTTGGTGGCGCTAATTCCCCAAACTATTGCAGAAAAAGAGACTGTAACGACAAGACATACAAAGAGCGCAAACGGCAAACAGCGCAAAAATAATGTAGAACACATGATGGAAATATAAAATTTATGTTTCCATTGCACTGTGGCACCTTTCGATTTTATTGATACACCAACGTATCCGCCTCAGTCAAGTTTAAAAACTTTTTTGCTGTGTTTCGAAATTTTTCGAAATCGCTGCATTTTCACGTAGTTTTTTAAAGCAGAAATTGAATATGAATATAAAAAAAACAGGTTGATGATTATAATTAAGATTATTCGAAACATATTTGCACTATTAAGTATTACTATTAACTCAACAATCCATAATCAAAGAGACAAGTGTTAAATAAACATTAAACAAGATACGATATCTTTGTCTCTCCACTACATTGTCAAGAGGGCTTGCTGTTGGTCAGTCGTGTGAATTTACATTACATGAAGGATTTATGTGAGTTTACGTTAATAAATACTTTTATTTTGTTAAATATCACTGTTCAAATATATATAACATATTAATGCCAATGTTTTTTAATTATGTATTCAGCTCGGAGTCCGCGTTGTCCGGATGTCTACATCATGTTTATGTGGTAGGTCTGTATCAAAGTGCTGACACCTGCAAAACATCTTTATATGTAAAGTTACATCACAGCCTCACTTCACTGCCATTTCCCATTGGGTTTAACAAGTACTCTATCCATGTATCACTTATAATAAAACTAAAAGAAACAGTCCATTCAGCATTTACTATGAGCAAATTAAACTGTCACGAGAGGTTTTGTGGGTGAGTTGAATATTCATGGGCTCACAGGAAAGTTGGCTGGATTCTGAGACGGCAGGAGCAGCAGGAGATACCGAAGAAGGTTTTTAATATTCTCTCTGCATCTTATTATACTGTTATTTTCATAAGGTGACTATTATCACATGAGACAGTGATGCATAGGTTCGTCTCGTCGTTAAATTAGTCATTTTTGTAATATTCATCAAAACCTCATAATTAATTTACAGCTTTTTTGTTTTTGCCCTGGTATCAGGACGCATCAGGAGGTGAAAGATTAATTTGGTTTGTTTAAATGCAGAAAACGTCCTTATTTGGAATTAATTAGCGTCTGTGATCCTTTTAACAATTAATCTAAAAGCTTGAAAATCATTTGGATCGAATTTGCCAAAATTTTCACTTTCAGGCATTCAGCAAGAGGCAAGGCGGATTACAACATATCATGGTTAATATTTCAAAATAATTTATGTCTACTGTTTGATTCCTTTTTGTAATATTGTTGACATTTAATGTTCATGAGAGAACTTTTCTACAATAAATCTTCTTGTCAAACCATTTCTTCCTCATTTAGTTTCATTTAATTTATTTATGAAAGCATTAGAAACACCTTAGTATTCATAGCATTCTCATTCAATTGGATTACAATGCGTAGGGTATATGGCACAGAGCAACTGCATATGGAGCCCTTTAGTTTCACAGAATGAATATAGATCTTATTTTTAAATCACCATGAACTCCTGATCTTTCAGCAAGGAGTAATACTCTGAAATGTAGCTCATGCTCCATAGGTATGCTCTTATTCTGTCAAACATCTTTCCTTTACTCAAGCTCCCACCCCCTCCTTCTCCCCACATCTCTCTCTCCCGTATCTGTCAAGTTTTTTCAGTTTTTCTCCACTGCGACGGAGGGATTCACATACATGTTTTGTCCCAGAGTGAGAGAGGTCAAAAGTCAGGCTGCATGATATTGTCAAACTGAATAGATTTAAAGTGAATAAGATGCTGGCGCCTCGCTCCTCTTCTTATGCCACAAAGGACAGTGAGTGTAACCTGTCTGTCACCTGTCAAAACATCCAAGACGAATTACAGTACAATTAGTGCAACCATTTTCTCAAATTAAATTGACCGTCATGAAGTTTTTTCTCTCACTTCATGCACGGCGTCTTCATGCCCCTCTGCATTGCGTTACTCTTCCCCTCTCCGTAACCCCGCGATAATTCGTAGACCTGTAATGGCCTTCCATTTATCACATCTATCTGGAGGGAATCTCTTCCACCCGTTAAAGGACTGTGGACACTGAGCCAAATGACGCCGACAGACATTTGAACATAGATTACCTCCGGTTCCACACGTACATGTTGTTCACATGCAGGATTAGAGTTTGCCTCGTTATGGCCAGCATCACTAACAAATGGCGCTGGCTCTTTTCACCTAACGTGTCATGTTACTCGTACATCATTTTAACATCTTTTCTGTTTGTTTAAGTGAACTATGTTTTGCTAGAGACCGTGGCCATGGACTCAACGCTGCCTGAGCTGGATATAGTGGTTTTCTTGGTGGTCTTCTACCAGTCCTCCAGAGACCAGAGGGTGGGTCTGCGTCGTTTGATTTTCAGCCAAGGTCGGCAGATGAATGAATCTGTGTTAATCTGATTTTTTAAATGTTTTTTTCCAGGCAGGGAGGCAATGCTACTGATGAATTCTCTTTGTTTTTTTTTTTTTGTTTTTTTTATCTCAATCAAAGCCTTTTAATGGTCAAAGGAAAAAAAAGAATAACACAATATAAAAGGAAGGAAGGAGCTGATGGATAAAGTAACAAGAAGAAAATGAGAAGTCTCATCAACAGGCAGTGTTGTGCGTGAACGTGCGCCGTTCATTCAACACCGTCTTGATACTTTCTGCTCTTTCACCTGTCAACCTGGAGGAAGCAGTGGTGGAGGAGGGAAGGGCATGAGACCTGATCCAGATTTCTCAATGAGGAAGAAAGAGCAGATCTGCTTACAGCCGCAGTTTTGATTTCAGATTTTTTTTTTATTTTTTCACTTTCTATGTGAGAAAACCAAGTAAAACCAAATATTAAAACGTAGCAGAGGATTTTTAAAAGGATTTTCAAACATGTCTGGAGAGGAACGTGAAGATGGATTCCTGAAGAAGCTCCCACTGCCAAACACATATCCCACATATCCCACTGTAAGGTCCTGCTTTCAAAGACTTCTCTGCCTGGGCTTATTGAACTAATATGCACAAAGATGTGAGATTAGACTGTTGTTTGTGCTGCATATTAATGTTTGGCCATTTGTTTTGAATGTGACAAGCAGAAGATATTAGGCTTTTGATGCGTAACAGGATTTGACTCGAGAAGAAATTCAATATGAAGGAGCAGCAAAATGTGTTTGATTACAGCACCTTGTATTGTCAAAGTTTTTGTTTGTTTTTTTTTATCTTGCAAGAGAATTTTTATCCTTGTAAGAAATGTACAGCTACTAAAACAAAAAGAAAATTGCATGGATAGGTGGAGTAGCTTTTGTGGCGACCAAACCTGCAAATGTTCAGTTCAGCGTTAACGTCTCAAACCATTACAGCGTTCTGTGGGTTTGGCATGTTTGCATTAACGTGACACAAACGACTTTGATGCGACTACCTGCTGTTCCACCTGCTGCCCACGACTAAACCACATTACAGTACACAAACACACGCATACAAACCTCCCACATCCCAAAAACATAATTAGTCAATTTTGGAATGAATAAACCATATTTATCATCTAAACTTCACACACAAAAACACCAAACTGACAGCGTGCGCTTCCATGGAAAAAAAAAAAAAACATAATTAATGAAGCAATCAGCGTGCACCAGCCAAGCCTCTCATTGACACCCCGCTGTTGTATGTGATTTTAATAATGCTGTTTAATGACATGCTCTGTGTTGGCTGGCAAACACTGCTCCATATGCTGTTACAGCTGTGGGGAGCAGGGTATCTACATGATCCTACACAGCTTCAGAGCGCAGCCCCCTGCTGGGATATAAAGCTTCACGTTTGTGTGTGTGTGTGTGTGTGTGTGTGTGTGTGTGTGTGTGTGTGTGTGTGTGTGTGTGTGTGTGTTGGCAGCCAATACACTTGACTTAGCCCTCCAGAGTTTTCTCTTTGACTGTTTTCCTGCTTTACTCGCTCCTGTATGCTTCTGTATCGAAGTAGAAAATACAGTAAATGCTTCAGACGTGTTGAGTCCACTTCAAAGCAAGTGCTTCTCGACCACATATGATAATTTCAGGGTCTGCTGAATAAAATTTCAAGTTGTAAAGTGTGTTTTTTTTTTTTTTTACCCATCTCTAGTGGACTCATAAGATCTAGATGCAGAGGCGAAAAGTACAGAACTACATATTTCAAAACATTTTGAGAGGAAAAAATTTAAATTTCCCCACATAGAAATATAATATATTGTATGAGATATATGTATATGAAATTATATATATATACATATATATATATATATATATATATGGAATTGTATTAAAACGACAAAAATATAACAATTCTCGATGCTTTTTTCTGTATGTTTTACTTTTACTCATATATATATATATATATTTATGTAATATATGTCAATATAAGCAAACATATAAATATATTTTAATTTATAATTCATTTTTTTATTATTTATTTATAATTTATTTTAAATACAAATATAAATTCTAATTTATATATATATAATTTTTTACACATATGCTTTAATTTTATATTTATTATATTATATAAAATTAATATATTTTATATATGGAAATTCAACATATGTACTGTACATATGTTACATTTGCATATGGGAAACATTGAAGGTTGTCACCTCAAACTTGAGCAACAATAAACATTTACACATTCAAAATGATGATGTGATAACCGTCCTCACAGTCATTTACCAGCCGCTCCTGTCTTATAACTGTCTATAAACCACCGCTTCATCTTTCTGTAGAGAAGTTTATATTCTGGCTGAGAGGGGATATACAAAAAGATAAGTTTAACTTTTCATGAGCGATTCTTCTTGTTGAAGCAAATTCCATTTGAAACCAACAGATTTCGGTTTGAAATTTTGTCCAGGAACTTTAACTCATGGAGTGCGGTGTTAATCACAGCGTCACAGGGCCACTAGCTCTGATTTAGATTTATATTCTCGTTTAAATTCAATGAGATTTGGATCTGGCTCTGTTCACTCCTCAGGAGGTAATAACCCAAGCTGTTTCAGAATGAGATTTGGTCTGTTAACACAAATGATGAGATCATATTCTTACAGGAAGGCGCTTTAATGGCCAGACTGAGGAGCTGCATTTTTCACTGGTGAGTAGCCCGCTGAGCCAAACAAGTGGCGGTGTACTGTATGTATGAGATGTGTTTTAATATGCATGTGTGTTAATTATACTCTGAAATGTGTTGATACTGCAGTGCCTGTGGTTTTATAGCCCACACTGTGCAAATAAGGAGAAAGACGGAGGCTTCTGCACAATAATCTGATGTTACTGTCCAGATCAAACAGACTGAATATGTTATTTATCTCACACGCTCTTGAATGTGCATTCAGTAACCGTCCCAAACCCCCAAACCAATTTTCTTGCTCATTCCTTTATTCATGTTGATGTGCATTTTTCCTTTAATTAGTGTCAGTGCATATTGCTTATTTTAATCATTGCTACAAAACAAATATACTTTTTATGACAGTAATGTATCACATGTGAATACCAGTAGGCTTGAGCGTTATCCATAATGTAATATCTCGATGCAGTTCCGCCCAAATATCGTGATATACAATATTATTGGGATGTTTTTAAATTATATAATTATATTGTGGTATATAATGTTTCAGTTGTTTTTTTAAAATAATATCTAATTAAATTATTTTATTTTTCAGTGCTTTTTTTAATAATAAAGAATTATATTATTGTATTTAATATTATTATTGTATTGTATTGTATTTTTTTTTTCAGGTATAAGCGATGCTGCCACTAAAAAACAGTTTCAAGTTTTATTTGTCACATGCCAAGCTACAACGTACAGTCATCAAAACTGGAAAAAAAAGAAAGAAAAATATTGCATATGGTGGAAAATATTATACTAAATACCAATGTTGATTTTCAAAGGCTTCTAAAATTTTCTAAAATAAACTTTCTTTAATATTTCCTGGTCATTATATTTCTAGGTGACCGTCATCACTATTTTACTGTTTGACTTTTCATAGTCGTGGGCACTTTCAGTTTTAAATGCAGCAGATAATTAACATAGACAGGTTGGGTACATTCATCTTCGTTATCATTTAAAAAAGAAGTGCTTTAGATAATTGGGATGTACCATTCCTTTTTTTTTTTTACTGGCTGATTGTTTTGTTTCAATAATTTCCTTGTCTTCTTATTTTTATGGCCGATATAAAATGGTAATAACAGCTGAGCCAGGCTGTAAAACAATTTATGTTTCTTTAATAAAAATCCAATGAAGGTCCAATAAACACACATTTTCACACACACAAACACACACACTCACACCCTGACACAGTGACACTGCCTTCGTGGCCTCACACAACCCTCCCTCCCTGTTCACTGCAGTAGCTGCCCAATGTTGCATCAAAGACCCAGCCGTTCACAGGGAAGCCTATGATGGAGTTTTTTTTTTTTTCTCTCCCTTTTCATCACCCTCTCTGTGTCTCTGATGGATCCTCACAGTGTAAACGCCATGTGCCACGCTGCTTGCTCCATCATCAACCCCGTGAGCTATTACACAGCTCCTGAGAAGAGTGCGAGAGGAAAGAAAGTAAGAGACACGGAGAGCAGGAAATAAAAGAGAGGAAATGAAGGAGGAGGACAGAGGAAAGAGAAGACCAGCCACTGTGACCGGCTGTGCTCGCTCGCTCGCTCTCTCTCTGCACTGCAGCACAACAGAGGGTGTGATTTATCCATCAGCTGGCTGGGGGGGGGGGGGGGGTGACGACTGGGTTTCACCATTAGCAAATGAGCCCTAATTCACCCAGACAGCAGAGAACACACTTCCTCTACTCTTCCAGTTCTTGACTCGCAGCCCAAGGCCAAGTGCCAACGCTGCTCAGGAAGCTGCCTCTCTCTGAGCCCGAGTTCACTGCTGTGGTTCTGTTCCCTCGAGACTGTCCTCCCAAGAAAAACAACAATGCAATCAGTCGGATCAGGCGGTTCCCCCAAAACAACATATGTTTACGTACGCGCTGGTTCCCTCAGTCTGAACTCAGAAAACAGCGAGCCGTTACATTTGCTAACGTTGGTAATGTGTGGTAACGAAACTCATAAGAAACTAGTATTGCGGCCTCCGCCAACCGGTCAAGTTGCAGTCACAGTCACACCTTCTGTTCGCGAGACAGATCGCGTCACAGTGGTGCGAGTAGTCCATCCTGTTTTCAAAGGCGCCTTCAAATGTGTCCTTCTTTTCCTGGACAGCAAAAGGAGATCCAACAGGCCGGTAATGAATAAAGGTAAGCAATGCCGACTGAAAGCCAGAGGATTACACTCTTAAATGTAAGTATTGAGATGCTTCTTTCACCTAAAAATGTTCCTCAAAAATGTATTTTATACTCCTAGCTTGGGTCAGGCTCCAAAATTGGATCCTTCACTTCCAATAAAGCAACTCAGAAGCATATTTTCGTTACACCCTAAATGTCTTTCAAACTTCAAAACCCCTCAGGATTCAAACATATGATTCCCTTACAAGACTCCCTCATGCTGCGGTCAACAACCCTGAAAGTTCATTGATGATAATTTTGAGATTTCGTCAAACAAATCTGCTTCCACGATACATTTTTCCAACGAGGCTCTCCTGTCTGAACATGAGGTTCTTAAAAACCCTGAAGGATCCCACTGTTTCGACACAAACCAAGTGGACTAACAAAACCATCAAAACCTGTAACGTGACTGACACCGACCCGACCTGCTGTGTGCGCTCGGTATTCAGGAACATTGACTGTCACCTGAGCACCGAGTCAGCACCTATCTACATGTAACAGTTTAAACCATGCAACTATAAAAGGTCTCTGATGTATTTTTTAAAAGTGGGATTTTTAACAAGTGCTTCAAAAGCCCTGACTTCAAAAACACAGTCAGAGCCTTAAATTATTTAACTTTAAATTCAACCAAGAAAGAACATAACCACTAAACTGCTGTTATGTTTTTTTTTTTCTTCCCAGTGCAACCGCAGCAATATGCCTCTCTTTGGTGAATTATTTATAAGGAAGGATTTGTGGCAGTGTGCTGGAAGCTCCTCACTATTAATAATGTACTCAACACAGAAGGCAGGTAAGAGAAATACAAAGAGTTTCCCCCAAAAGCCAAAGATACACCATCTGAGTTTATTCTCTTAAGGTGTTTTTGATTGTTTTTTTTGGGGGGGGTGGAAAAATCATTAATGTTCTTGGATAGCTTAAATGGATCTTATGCTAGTTCGTGCACTTTTCAGTTACTAATTGTTTATAATGTTGCACAATATGTCAGTTCCCATTTGAATCGGTGCTAAAATCAACTTAGCTTTTAGCTTAGCTATCTTCATTTAACCTGATCTGATTGACATTTTTAAAAAAGCAAACGTAAAGACGAGTTGATGTAAAACTCCAGTGTGAGCCAAATTTATGTCTTCGAAAAAGCCAGAATGACAAACACTGAAGCAGAGAGGTTGGCTGTAGCAGCTGGGAAATCCCAGGGGGCCCTGTATGGTGAGATTTAGTGAACAAAAGCACATGTAAACAAATTAAAAAACATCTGGTCTCTTAATTTAGGCTGTAAATGTTAATTAAGCTATAGTTGTGACTATATTTTGCAAGGTTGGAAACTGTATGAAAACAAAATAAATATGTGGTCTATTTTTTTTAAATCACCAAATACAGACATTAAAACACAATGCATCAAGTTTCCTTCAAAATATATTTTCTCTTGCAAATTAGCTGAATATAAACATGATTTCTAAGGGACAGGTTTGAAAAATCTTGGCACCACAAAACAGAATTGTGTTTTGAGAAAACAGACTTCTAAATAAAAAACGTTAGCTAAGTGTCTACAACATCCTCTAACTCACTTGACACACCAGAACATCTCATGAATTATAATTTAGTCAGAATCAGAATCGTAGTAATAAACATAGTAAGAAGAAAAAATATAAAAGATAAAGCAAAGAAAATACAGCAGGTCTGATAGCTTAAATATAAGTTAACAGTATGGAAAACAATCAGAGAGAGAACCCAGATACTGAAATAAATCCGGCCCATACTCTGGCCATGTGCTTGTTTTCTTCTGGACCAGTGTACGCCCGGTTCCACGGGTCCGACTTTGGCCCATATACAGCATGACTGTCATATGCTACCACAGTCAATACCAGTCAATACCTAATGATAAGAGCCAGCATCTGCCCAGATGTGGAAGTATATGGGCCAGACGGGCCGAAGACTCACATGTAACAAAAGATTCATATTGTTAACTGGGAAATGTGGTTTTAAATTTAAATGCTTAAAGGCGTCAAATGTTCTTTAAAATGTATGACAACTTTAAGGCTTCAGGCTGATTCTCATTGTTTGTCATGTACAAAGTGACTTCTTTTGATATCTGCGTGTTACAAAGGAGTAGGAAAAAAGAGAGGGAGGCTGAGCAAGACCACAGATGTTGTGTTGTGGGAGGTGAAATCATTCCCAACATCAAACAGACAGCTGAGCCGAGACACACACACACACACACACACACACACACACACACACGACATTCCCTTTCCATGAAATTTTCATCGAGGGGAGCTCGAGTCTTGATTAAAAATTCCGACTCTGGGATTGCCCCCCCCCCCGTAAGTGAGATACAGGCAATTTTTCGGGCGATGATGTGAATTTTGTGTCATTCCATGCATCGACTGAAACCAGATGCATCCTCCTCCTCTCCATCCTATTCCCCACTGGCCTGCTGAGTGACAGGCATGCGCACACACACACACACACACACACACACACAAACACACACACACACACACACCAAAATATGTCAAACCAAATGTTATCAGAATTTACTGGATGCAAGAGAACTATTATTAGAGAGCTTACACAAACACAAACACACACAGATATAAGGTTCAACTACCAACACACACCTGATGTGAGCCTTGTATTTTCAGCTACCTCATGTCGAATGGGAAATCTGCAGGGAAATGAAAATGTCAGATACGGAGGTAAACGCTGAGTTCCTCCCTTTTGTTTTTCTTCAGGTTTTATCTCTCGAGTTTTTACAGTCAACACGAATTAGTGAAAAGACAATAAGTCGCTCAATCATTCTGCATCGTCTCCAATGCAGGAAAATGTAAATTATAAATATAAATATAAATTAGAAAAATCAACACGTGTAGCAGCAGATCATCAGTGCACACATTTCTTAGTTTTGTTGTAAGTTAGAGAATCCAAATTAAACGATAAGGGCTACACAGAAATAACGAAAAGTCAATATATACAATATTTATATGAAATAGGATAATTGATATCATTCATTCATTCATTCATGCGCCACTTTAGCCAGTTATTTCCGAAGAACGACCAAAATTTCACAACAGAGAGAATGGTGGAAGATTTTATACAGTAGCTGCTGCTCTTTTCAGAACATAGAAGCAAGCCGGTTGATAAAGAAGAAAAGAATCAATAGTTAAAGCGATAACAACGAGGTAACACAACAGCGTGAGCAGAGTCATGAGGTCAAAAACAATAATAAAAGTCAAGAGAAAGTTATTATACAAAGTCTGACTCCCAAACTTTTCATAATTACTCCTTTACAACATCAAAAAAATATTATTATAGATATTGTTAAGAAACTAATAAATTATAGGCTCTACGTGACTGAAGTGGCTTCATTTTATTTCAGTTTGGACATCTGAAGGAAGTCAACACAGTAGTCACCACTGGGGGACGTACACAGGAAATAAACAAACTGAAAGTTTTAGCTCCACTTCATCATCATCACTGACATCAATATCGCTCTGATAAAAACATCTTTATGTAAATGTTTGCCTGCCTTTACGCAGGACCCATTTAATTTGATTTTAAGTATTTTTTATTCAGTCACAACTCATAATACAGTAAATATAAACAATAAAGACACTAAAAAACAATTCATTTAGTTTAATTTCTCTTCTTTCTCCTCTAAGTTATAAATTAGAAGCTATAAAGAAGCAAATAGAGGACGTGGTAGATAATTATTCCTTATTTTTTATCTATCCAGCGATCAACAGTATAATTGGGGGAGTTCTCTCGTTTCCTTCCACACCAATTTGTTACATTTCATCTCTTTCTAAGCCTCATTACCTTCATCTTCCCATCAGCAATCACTGGTTCACACACACACACACACACACACACAAACCAAAAGGTGAATGAACAAGAGACAGCAAGAGAAAGAGACAAAAATTAAATTGAGAGGTGTAAACAAAGATGTAGTGAGCTGTCTTCTGCATAATTACTTCCCATCATGCCTTTATCTTGTCCCTCCTTCTTCTTTCTCCCTGGAGGGTTTTTTTTTAAACGCCAAGAGGGTCAATGCGTTTGACCGTGCGGCGAGATGAGGCGCGACACATCTGTGGTTTTTCACACAACAGATAAAACACTGTGGGCACGAGTCAGTTATGGGCGGTGACTCTCAGTCTGGGGTTGTAAAGAGCTTTTATCTCTGATATAAAAAATAAATAATCAATGTAATAAACTGGTGTGAGAATGTGTCAGTGTGACTATCAAAATAAAGGCATGTTCCAAAACTATAAAAACATTACTATATTTAAAGAAATACTTTAATATTTTCTTGCCGAATTAGATGAGAAGATCAATTCATTCTTCATTATGATTACAAAATCCCAGGCTGTTTCACTATAAGTCACCTGTTTCCTCACCTGCTTCCAGTCTCTATGCTATGCTATGGTAAGCTAAGCTAAACTAAGCTAAGCCAATCACCTTCTGGTCTAGCCTCTTCCCCAAACATCAAACTTGTTCCTTTAATTCTGCATTTTGTGAACAGACACCTTTCATATCGATATCCGAGTCATAACTATGACCAGACACGATACACAAGAAACGTTTATTCATCCCTTCATTAACAGATCCACATTTTTTTATCAGTGGGCCACCAAAAGGTGAACATAGCATAAATTATCTCTACGGTGATGGAACATTTTCGGGTTCGGCCCACCTCGCTCACATTTACTCTGTTTCTTCCAGATCAAACATTTTCTTAATTTTCCCCTAATAGGCCCCCTGGGTCTCCACCAAGACGACCTCCTGTAGCTCGATCAACATCAAAGGCAACATCATTTCCATCACACACACACACACACACACACACACACACGACTCACTTAACTCAGTCAAAACCCGACACTCTCTAATCCATGTCGAGAACGTGTGGGAGGGGCGCTGGTGCTAAACGGGAACACGCTTGGTACATCCAGTCTCTAGCTGCACTCAGCGTGGACTACTGCAACGCAAAGTTCTAGTTCACTCTGAACTTAAACCCAATTGCCTGCAGTTTGGACTTAAATATTTTAAACACAGCAATGTGCTTTTTGGCAAAATTGCCATAAACAGCTTTCAGCATAAAGAAATTCAAGTGGTGTGAGAGCAAACTAGACGTCTGCACCTCTTATTGGTTCTGTTTTCACGCTTTTGAGAGACTTTGGCCAATCACAGGTCTCTTCAGAGAGAGAGAGCGAGAGAGAGAGAGAGAGAGCGAGAGATCATTCCTCTACAAATGCAGCTGCATGTGCACGTCCCTTCGGAACATGCTGTACTTTCCCCAGACAGGTAACAAGCTGCTAACTCCATTTTCCTGTAATATCCAAGGCCAGGAAAACACTGGCCGCGTGGCGTGATTTTGCGTCTCGTCTTATTTTTCCCCCACGTGATGTGCGCGGCTCGCAGCTGTGACGTCTCTCAGAGCACCAACACTGTAACCACACCTGTCACCTGCCCAGCATGGGGCTGTGACACCGCAGCTACACTGTGGACGAGGATGAAAAAGCGCGCTGCAGCCCTGAAATAAGTTTGAAAACACACAGTCACAGATCGATGCATCTCACACAGAGGCTCCAACACCGACGGGAGCACCAACGCAGTTTCATTCAATTTGCACGGCAGCTAGCAGCTCACTGTTTTTCGCTGCATCTGTGTGAGCGCTCTCCAAGTGCATGTGACGATATCGCTCCGAACAGAAAGGCAAACTAATCCACATTGCTCGCTGCACATCTGCATCTGGGAGACTGTTGCTGGTCGATGGCGTACAGAACCTAGTGTGAGTAAAATGAACCACGGTTATAGTGATAAATAAAATTTAAATGGTAACACTAACCGCCTGGCATTTTTAACCATGAAATCGGTTTCATCTCTAGTTGTTAATAGTTTTAGCCTTCTGCTAACTGTAGCCAAAGGTTGTGGCCGACCCCAGCTTTAAATCCTAACAAAAAAAACAGTCTGTTGTTTAGTCTGTTGTTGTTCTCCAAAAATAATTTGAAAAATCTCATCAATTCTTCTTTCGTCTGCTCTCTGTTCACGTCACCTTTTACATTCACTCATCTCAGTGTGTTGATACTCGCTCCGTCTCCAGTGGATGCCCGGGAAGTATCTGTCCATCCTTTCATGACTTTTATCTCTTTGCCATTCACTCCGCCAGTTCTACTTTGAAAAACAGCGGACTAATTAACTTCGGCGCTGTTATTAAACGCTCAACCTCGCTCTCGCCGTTATCTCAGTATTCATGAACAAGGTGGGAGTTTATTTCCTACAGAGGCCCTTCGCTTTGAGCCCCAAGCGCCACGTCAATGTCAAGGAATCCAACACGTTTAAGACTTGAGAGTCATTTAATTCAGCACCGCTTACAATCTACCTAAAAGCTGCACGGGCAGTTTTATAAGTCCCAGGTGGAAAAGGTGACTGTGAAGAAGACCCAGAGTGTGTTTGGCGCCAATTGACACGATGGCACTAAATTTTTGTCTCCCTCAAGTCTGGGAAAGTAGAGGCGATGGAGACCCACTGCTGTGTAGGATCTGCTTTTGTTCCCCCTCTCCGGTCTTGATTTGTTACGTCCTGTGAGACGGTTTCATTCAGCTTTATGTTCAAACCTGTCACCTGAAATTGACTTTGTTCAATCTGCTGTGTGTCTCAAGACAATTTACAATCATCTAATACATGACAGAGGATGTTTGTTTACCATCACCGGCTTTCTGCCAACAGATTCCTACCACACACACACACACACCTCAGGTCAGAGCATCAGCTGTCATTCACCTTAAAGTCAATTTTAAAAACAACACAGATATGGCTTACAGAGCCACTCTCTTTTTGGTAATGCAGAAAGCTAAAACTCAGGACTGGAACTGCTGACTTTGACTTGTTATGTGTGCAAATGCAGTCCCGTATCGAACGTCTGCAACCCCAAGATGATTGTTTTTAAATGTCATATTCTATCTGCATGTGAACTTGCTGGATACAGATTAGTGTCGATGCTGTGGGAGTCTTACTTGTTGTTGTATCATTTGTTGTTTTCTGGAGGTTGTTTCCATCTCCAGGCCTCAGCAAGAGATACTAAGGAATAAAGAAAAAAAAAAAGAAGATTGGTACCAAATGGACCTTTTACATAACGCAGCCACTTCTTTAATTTGTTATTTGTGCCTCATCAAGAAACAGCTCAACTTCCATCTTTTCAACAATTAACCGAGCAGGTGACGACATAGTGATTGTTCTCAAGTACAACAAGGATCTCTCGTCAATCTTTCTGTGGGTTCACGTCTAAATACATTTTGATTCAAGTGTTATCTCTCTATATAAAATACAATAAAATTATTATACAGTATATTATATTATTAGATTGTTAACAGTGATGCATCAAGGATTAAGTAGTATTTTACTGCTATAGCTGCAGAGGGATTAGGACCCGTCCAAACCCCTCTTTGCGCCTTAAACAGTTATTTAAATGGAGTTTAGTGTAGTCGGACTTGCAGATAATCTTGGCTTTAATTAAACAGTGGAAAAGTTCAATATCCAGCAAAGTTTCCTGCCTCTCTCCACCTACAGAGACGTATCCGCCGCAGTAATCATATCTAAACCCAGACATCAGACGGAGGCCTATCCTCTTAGTGCCGAGTTTCTGCCTTTTTGCACTTCAAGAGTGCCACAGACAGTGACTCTGCGCGACGCTAAAACCCTTCCCCTGATGCTCTTTAATGATAACATCCTCTGTGCTGATCCTGTCTTACCCTACTGTCGCTGCTCTTTCCGCAGCCCGTTCACCGGCTGCAGCTCGCCCTCCGGATGATCACATCTTATCCATCAGAGGACAGTGAAAGGCCTGGATAGTGGGGGCGGGGGAGGGGGTTTACCTTCCATTAATGGTGCCCGTCTCAAACCGCTTGGCCTTTACATACAACACACACACACACACACACACACACACACACACACATACCAGTCCACAGCTGCTTCTCACCCACCTACTCGAGTGGTGTCAAGATTAAAGAGCAATTACAAGCTACTCCACTAGTGACAGATTGGAAGTGGAGTCAATGTGATGGTGACCCACTTCTGGGAGCGAGAACGAAACAGGGCGAGAAAGAGGAGAGGAAACGAGGGAGGAAGAGACATCAAGAGGAGAAGAGGAAAGGAAACGAGGAGAGATAACGAGAATCAGAATGAGAAAAACTTTATATATAAACATGAGTAAACATGTTGCATTTTGCAGACATCGTTTACTGTAATAAATAAATTAATAAAATTTGACGTGATGACAACAATGAGAAAGTTGCTGAAACCAAGTGTGTGTGTGTGTGTGTGAGACGGATTGTAGAAAACGTTTTTACAGATTACAGGCACTTCACTTTATGTCACAAATCAGGTTTAATCTCTGCACGTCACACCTGCATTCAGTCAACAAATGATTGAGATGACACATAGGAACAGTCCGTCCATGAGCCTATAGATGGGAGCTGTATTTTGCAGGCTGGACTGTTGCACCTTTGGGTGAAATCCTGTGATACTGAAATGCTACTAGTGATACTGAGGAGCAGCAGCTGTTGCGTATCACTTCCTGCATGTCTGTCTGACCCCTCCCTCTGTTCCTGCTCTCCTAAAGTTTCTCCAATTTCCTTTCCTGCTAGAAGTTGTGTGTGGAGATTTTAGTATCTGGAGAGCGGTTTAGAGTGAGCTGCTCTGCCGTCACCATCTTGGCAGCACCAGACTTCACCACTTAAATTAGCTAAAGAAGCTAAAACCGTTTTTTGTACCAGGCTGTAAACATGTTTATTTCTGCTGTAAAGTTGGACAATTTAACACGGGAGTGCAAGGCGTTCACTCGCTTCTGGAGTCAGTCTCAGGTGGTCCATTTGAAGAACTGCGGTTTTTGGCATTTCGGAGTTGGCTTCATTTTTCAGCTCTGAAAGTTGCTATTTCAAAGAGACATGTTGTGTGTTTTACAGATTAAACCACTCACATACATTTCTGATTCTGGACGTATAAATAAACTAAACATAGACTCTCTTTCAGACCATAGTCGGTTAGTTTGTCACAGAGCAGCAACAGTCCGTGAATTGCAGTATAATACTATACTATTATGTACTGTATATATATATATATATATCTTACCGTATTGTTCCATACTGTGTATAATACTGTTTAGTGTCAAATCGTATTCAATCATACTGCACACCAGGCTCTCAGACAAAGTAGAGGAGGAATGCTTCTATTTAGTTTTTTAAACTATGGCCTACAAATACAATGATGTCTGACAGTTTTATTTAATTAAACTGTGATAATTTGGCAGACCTAATTTCAGGTGAGGCAGCCCACATGTGCTTTAATCTGCTGCAGGAAACCCTGCGCATCATACTGTACAATATCAAAACTACAAAATTGTACGGCCACCATCGCAGTCCAAGTGTTGATAAAGTAAGAAATCATTGGTGTCTGGGAATGTTTCTGCAGGCCCAAAGATTTTGTAGAGTTAGTTAGATGGAGTTAACTCCCCAAGGTTTTTAGACGCCTCAAAGAAAATTTAATTCTCTGAATGTGACACAGAGTTTACTGCAGAATCATCTGCACTGGCTACCTCTGGATAAACACAGACTATCTAGGGCACACAAAGCTTTAGCGCCAATCACATAAAACAGCCTGTAAGCCAGTGCACTGGCACTTGACATCAGGAAACAGTGGCAGCACTAAAGCCAAGTGTTTGTGCATCACAATCCGGGAATGACAGAGTTTACAGGCAAAAGACAATAGCAGCGTATGGTTGAGTTAGAGCAGAGTAATCATAGAGAATATGAACATTTCACTTTTTTTTGGGCTTGAGAACAAAAAGAAACAGTTTAAGTATATTATTTTATATTTCTATAAATGCTAAAAAAAACACTTTATTTGCTACCATCACAACTGACTCATATGCATATTTTGTTCTTCATCCCTTTTCATTTGCTCACACATCACAGAACAAAACCATTAAATCTGCCCTATACAGACCATAAAACTGTCTCTTCAGGATACTGAAAATTGTATCTCATTACGTCAATTTTCTTGCCAAATTAGTCACTTCCATCTCCCCGGAGGAGTTTTTTTAACCGACGAACGAGGGGAATATCTCATCTCCATTTGACCAAACTGTACGCCAGCCAAGCATGGCTGGGCTGGGTCGCAGCAAAGACTCCTGGGTAATAGGGTTTGAAGTAAAGGCTCATTACCTCCTCTATTTCCTCCTGACCCACACCGCAGGCCTTCTGGGTAACTCTGAGACACAGACTGGGTCCAGATGTGTGGGCTCAGATGAGCTGATGTCCAATATCCTTTTATTCTGCAGAAAAGAGAAAGAGATTTGTGTATTAGACTTTATCAAAGCAAAGTTTTAAACAAAACAACATATTCTGTTGCAAATATTGTTTGATGTTATATGCATGAACTGTTTTTCCATACCCTGCTATTCAGATTCAGCTGCTATTTTATTACCACTTCATTATTCAAGCTGACGTTGTGCTAAAATCAATGGCAGGGAGTATTGACCATACATGTTTACTGTCAAGAAACTGCTTGTAAACACAATAAGCACACAAACCACGGATGGGTTGAGGATTAGAAAAAGTATATTGTCCAATAAGAGACACAAAACTTACAGGGGCCAAAGGGATGCATCTCAAGGAGGACAGACTACTTTTTGTTTTCCAGAGACAATAAACTAGAATTTGACGACCACTAGATGTCGCCTAGCAACAAAACATAACTGTGGGTCATAACCTACAGCACAGACGACCCATAGACAGTCTCTTACCTCCTGATCCTTCTACTGTTTACTTCCTGTGCAATTTACACCAAATGTAAGTGAAGTATAAGTTATTTCTTCTGTTTTTGGTAATTTGGTAACAAAGAAAAGAAACTTTTAAAGAAAATGTAAACCTGCACAAAAACATTGGACAGAAAGCATCTTGTCTTTAAGTCCTGAGATGTAAAAACATAGCTGAACAGAAGACGACCCAGGTGTGACCGCAGTCGACTGTGTGCATGTAAAGTAGGATGGCAAAGACCGTGCTTTACAAGCTCAAGAGTCACTGAAGTCCGACCTAATATCTGAGCTGTGCCCACTCTTCCATGAAGCTGGACACCGGTCAGAGCGAGGAGCTCAATCTCTCTGCAGGGCCGCCGAGCTCTGATCAAAAGAACAAGCCTTTCTCATCTCAACGCCAAACAATCTCTCAGAGCGGCGGCCTCAGGCTGAGGCATGTTGACACTACACAAGCCAGGTGTAATGGAATTGACCTCCACCGCCAATCCGCTGCCGCTTCGCAGATAGACACATCAATAATATCTGCTGCACCAGGCGAACTGTACACTCAGCAGATTGTAAATAAGAGGTTGGACAGCTGCAGCAGCAGGGATGAGGCTTCCTCTCTGTCCAGATGTGTTTTAGTTGTAGCATGAAAAAAAACTGTGGACTTTTAGAGTCTATTTGTATTGAAAGTAAAAGTTGTAGTTACATTTGCTGTTAGGTTAGTTTGTTTAGTTGTTGTTACTTACTCGTTTAAATGTGATATTACTTATTCATTTGAAGGCAGTAATATATTCGTAAATTTTTTTTTGTTTTTAAGATTAAAGATCTGACTTTGTCCAATCACATAAAATCTGGTTCATAAATGTGTTTAAATCCACGTTAGTGACTAGATCATTCATCCACCTGACAGATGTGAATGATCAAGATGCCTTGGCCTGGTCAGGAAAAAAGGCCACTTCAAAAAGTGCAGTTTTATTTTAAAAAACGACATTAACTAGGCACCAAACTATGGACTTCTAGGGTTAGGGTTTTGATCCACAAACATCCAAAACAAAAAATGCACATCTGTTGCCCAGGTCATGAGAAATTCATAGTTCAGTTGCTAAAAATGTTCAATTTTCAAAATAAAACTGCACACGGTCTGTGCCTCAGTAAGAAAACTGATGGTTTAATAACCGTCATCATTCTCTCTCTGATAAAGTCTTTCGTTCTGTTTTCTGACTTCCAGAGTCTCTGATTAATGGCGGGGATTTATAATTACACCTCGACAGCTCTGATGTTTCATATGAGAAAGTGAAACGACACAGAATTAAAGGCTCGGTCAGTCAGGCCACTGTCGGGCACCGACACATGACCAGAACATAAATGAGGAGATTAACGGCCAGACAGAGACACAGAGCAGCAATTTAGACAGATGTGAGTCAAAGGTGTCATATAGGCGGAAACGATCCATTAATATTAGTCATATCAGCATAATGCAGTGAATTTATATATTTCTCAGAGAGTAAAATGTCTTTTTTTGACAGTGGTCTGTTTCACATTCACAGCAGATTTCCTATCAGACGTAGTTGTCAAAGAAGAGCAGCACATCATTCATTCCAAATTGTACACAAATAACCATGATTTAGGATTTTAGTCAGTCAATTAGTTATTTCAGTGACAGACATCAGTAAAAATTACCATTTATATCACATGGTGATACAGTCAGATTTGGCTCATTGAAAATGCTGCTGGGTGAGTTAATGCTAAATGCTAACGTTAAAGCAAGCATGACTAAAGTGGTCAGCTTGAGTGCTTTTCTCTCCATTTATTATAAAACCAAAAAATAAGCAGGTTTATTTTAAGTGAATAAACATGAGTCTCTCAATATACTTTACAAATAACAAAAAAGCCATATACTGTGCCAATGTTTTGGCAATGTTTGTGCCAATGTTTTACATGACTATTTGTAAGTTTTGCTATTGCTACATAGCCAAAGTTACCATTAATAGCTATACTTCAGGGCAGACTGGACGCTAAAGTGACTCGGTATCGGAAAGTGATGAGACGGGGCCACTAGTCCAGGGCTAGCTGGTCAGCATGCTAACTTCAGTAGAAGAAAAGAAGCAATAGAAATAAAAAGAAAACACAAGGGTTGCTTTCCAGCATTGGAGAAAAGTTTTTTATGAATTTGCAACTTTTTTTCTCGACTGGTAAGTTAACATCTGTCAATGCTAACGTTAGCTATATAGCAATAGCAAAACTTACAAATATCTCCTTTAATAAACAATAAAAATTAAAACAGCTCTTTTATAGATTTGAATTTAGACTGCAGGTACCACATTAAATAATAATTTCATGATTTTACCAAACACCAAAACACTATTAAGTTGTCAAAAATACTTGAAAGTTATCATTTTATCCTGCTTAGCATTGACTGCAACATAAACAGTAAAAGATGGATGACGTCTCCATGTCTTGCAGCAATTCCCCGGACCACCCTGTATTCTTTATACGTAATCCCTCTCATTGAAATGAATCAGGACCATTCTTTGTTTACTTTCTCTAACCTCCTTTTAATTGCAGAGGGTTGATATTATATAGTAAGACTGAACATTTACCACGTATCCCAAAGCTTTTTCAATAAACTGAATGTACTGCCAAATTAAAATGCTGCCCAGAAGGCTTGTAATCTCAGCTTCTTTTTTATTTCATTCAAACCAATTCTAAAAGTTATTTTCACAACACACAAACAAACATTGCATGGTAAAGTAAGTAGTTAATTTCATCCTTTCTGCAGGGTGATATACAGGCTTCATATTGCTGGCTTGTAATTACCAACACTGAGGAAAAAGGCCTGAGTGCTGGTGATAAAAAACAAACCCTCTAGGCAGTTCATCTCGCAGATTGACTTCATCTGAACTGCTCAAAGATTGTGCATCAGAAAGTAAAAACTGTGCCCCCCAAAGTGAAAATGTTGCTTTAGTTTCCCCCGAGTTAACACCTCAGTTCATCATCACTTCAGTCACTAATGGTGCTAATGATGACAGGTCTCTGAGTAATATATCTGTATTAGTATGTGTCACCTCTCATCTCATCACCTCTTAGCAGAACTGTTGCAACTGGAGATCACCTTAAACTCTTCGATTCCTCAAGTGACCTTTGCAAGTAGAGAAGGGATTTCTGTTTCGTGGTTGCACTACCCGTGATATATCTTTTAAAAAGGTCCCATATTTTACGCTTTTCCTGTTGTTTTATTTGAAGTGTTGATCCATAAGAAGATATGTTTGTGGTTTTAAGAACCAGAAACCATCTCAGGCTTCTCTCTGGAGCTCTAGTAACAGCTCAATCAGGAAATCAAAAGAGAGGATCTGAGCATTCATAAGTATTCATCCCCTTGAGTTTGCTTGTTTGCTTCCTCACAGAGAGTGGAGGCAGCTTGAATTCATGGCGACCACAACGGGTTGATTCCCCCCGCGATACCGGCCCTGTGAATACTGAAACTGCTTCGTTTGAAAACACTCTTCACAGTGGTTACTTTTAATAACACTGATGTATGACTGAGATGTGAGCTGGTAAAGCTACAGACTGAGGAGTTTTAAACCGTCTGCTTTACTTCTGAGTGACACTAATAGGTCAGCACTGTTGCATCACAGAAAGATGTTTAAACTCTGTCGGCTGGGCATTTCTTTGCCCTTTCTGTGTTTTTTCACTCAGTCCAAAGTCCTGCTCGTTTGGCAGCTTAGTTGTCAACTCTGCATTTTGTAACCCTACTTTCATGGCAAAGGCTTCTGTAAATGATGGTGGACCATTCTGCCCTACTTTTCCAGTTTGGAGGCTTGGTGTATCCTGTGTTTATGTCGTGATCGAGCAATCTTTGTTAACTTGAAAAGTCTGGAAATTCAGCATGATCGTGTCATGTGTCATTCGAGTCAGTGATTAGTAAATTTGTCAAGGTGTAAATAATGGAAACCAGACATAAACGTTGCCGTTCTTGTTACCAGCCTTAACATCACAGGCTGTTTCACATAAACAGAGGTTATGTAATGGATAATACTCGACTAGATGTACGGACACGTTCCACTGCGGTTCCTCTACCCGGCATCATCTAATCATCCATTACAGTTATGGAACATAACGTACAGACTTTGGAGGGTGTTATCCTGCTTTAACCATGGCCCCAACAAAACGCCATATGTAATCAAACTAAAAATACCAGTAAACATCATAAAATTTAGTTCCTGAGACGCTGAATTGCTGTTGTTTCCATTGCTAGGCAACATCTCGCTAAACAGGAAGGGGTTCACAGGGTTCATCCAGGACTTTTATAACCCTGACTCCACGTCTCTTTATTTTCTGTTTGGTTTTGGTTTCATTTTGTCTCCAGACTTCCCTCATTTCCCCCGCAGCTTTCCCCTTGGACTCAGGCTACCAGCTTCACCAAGGTTCACCAACGTTATCCAGCTCCTCTATTTCCATACAATTAGATGATTTGGACTGATACACATTTAGTTTAATTTGAATTAATTGGGTTGTTGCTGGTGGTTACACAAGTAACCCTAGATCCAAGCTCTTGCCGTCTTGGTTACAGGTTACTACAGGCACATTAATTCAGACGGCAAACAATCATCATTATCACAGGTGTATGGTTGAAGAGCTTGCGTAATAAAAGATAAAACACATCATCCGATCATTGCACCGTTTCCCGATGCATGCTGGGATAGGAACGACTGATGATTGATGATATTGTTTCAGAGTTTGAGGCTCTTACCCTGTAAACTTTTACTACAAGCCATTTTCACATATTTCCACATCAGTGTGAACATGTCCCGAGTTAACCCTGTTTTTTGGGGTTTGTAATGAACTGTGGTCGTAACGGGGTCTTTGAAGGAAGGTGGCACCGTCAGCATGCCTGTTACATCTGACAGAGTTTATTAAGTCAGGGTGATGAGCTGCAAATCCAGACAGCAGGGGTTGTGATGGCAGCCACTTCTCCTGTCAAAACTGATTAAGGTATCAGGGTTCATGTCTGGGGAAGTGACGGTTGGGTTGTGGGAAGGAAAGGAGAGAGGGAGGGGCAGGGAGGGAGTCCACAGTCTGACAACAACAACATCCCAGACTCAGTAATGTCTCAATAATGGGATGTGAGCGCTCAGATGGGGATGGCACGAGGAGGAGAGGAGAGGAGGGACAAAGGGGGTCAGGAGGACGGGATGAGGAGGGGGAAATGAGAGACGAAGAGTGATGTGTTATCACAGAGACGGCTCCTCGACAGATGGGCTTCCACCTGGGTTTCTCTCCAGGGTAATAGCTTTTGATGTGATGTCAAAAACCACTGAAAGGGCAGTAGGCTAGGAGATCCCTTCTACCACTTTTCCTGGGGTAATTTCAGATTTTTTTTTCGGGAGGTTTTCTTTATATTTATATATATATATTTATATTCTTTATACATTTATTTCATCCTGTGAATTAGATGTCTGTGGTTCTGGCTCGGGCAGCGGGACACATATTGTTTTTGCCTTGTCAGTCTGCACGTCCCATTCTCGTGGATGTGATATCTCAGTAACACCTTGAGGGACCTTCTTCGAATTTGGCACAAATGTTCTCTTGAACTCAATGCTGAACTGATTAGATTTTGGCGGTGTAAGGTCAAAGGTCAAAGGTCACAGTGACACAGTTTTGGCCTAGTGAATGTGATATCTTCATAATGCCTTGAGGGAATACTTTGGTACAAACATTCACCTGGACTAAAGGATGAACTCATTAGATTTTGGCAGTCAAAGGTCAAAGGTCAAGGTTAGTGTGACCTCAGAAAATACTTTTTAGCCATTACTCAAGACCTCACACAGCAATACATGGTTCATATTTTATGACTCTGGATAAACAGGGATGTAACCTGGAACTAGTCTGATTTGCGAAGGCAGACAACCATGTGGAGGTCAGTCTCGTTTTTGTGGCCTGCGTTGATGCTGATGATGTGATCCCACTTACTTAATTCAATATTTCACATGTGATGTTGTAAAAACACACGTGAACCTAAATTTCACATTTGTGTGTCACATGTGCTCATTAAAACTCTCATGTAGTGAAGACGACATGTTTCTAACTTTACATGTGAATGCAAACTGCAAATATTTCACATGTGAATCTAAGTTTCCACGTGTCTTTTGTGATATGATTCTGTCGTTTATACAGCGTCAGTGTTTTTGATGATTAAAGAGCGGCATGACACTGACCTCCATCAGTGAGCAGACAATTACATAACATGGTGCAGATTGTGGATTTCATGGCTTAACTCCTTCCTCCAGACTGCAGCTTAATTCAGTCTTATTTTCCCAACATATGGTGGCACCACACATCTGGACAGGCTGAAAAAAAAAAAAAAACCAAACAAACAAACAACAAATCTGTCATATTACACTTCCTTTGTGTCCATGCTCAACAACCACAAGAAAAATTGTGTAATTTGAACATCACAAAGCAGCACTTAAAAACCACGCTGCTCTCCTGTCAGCCACTACTACTATATGTTGAATGAGTCGGGGATTATTTCGCTCCGAGCCAGCTGCCATGTAAAACTGGAGGTAAACATGCAGCACGGCCTCTCAACACAGCTAAGCTCCTTTTGCTGTGAAAGAGTATTTTCGGGACAAACCGCTGCAATCAATGGAGAGAGCAGTGTGAACACAGAATCAATGCCTCTTGTAGCCTGAGTGATGAAATTCTGCTTTTATTCCTCTCAATATTTACTTATGGGATGTTTCGCTCATTGATCATCTTACCCAACATCTTACAATATGTGATGAGTGGATCAGCACACAGCCATGTCTGATCTCTCTAAATAATGCAAATAGTTATTTTCTTCCAACATAGCTAAACACATGAATTTACCCAAAGCATGTTTACGCTTCAGAGCCGTCGAGTACAAACTCTTCTACCATTAGCGGCTGAACGAGTGGGAGGATCACTGCTTTGAATGCCTTGCTCAACGGCTGGTGCTTGAAATTTCCAGCCACAAAAAAAAAAAAAACATTACACGTTACATAATTAATGAATATTTACTTTGGTTTTAATGGATCAGTGATTTCAAGGAGATCAACACCTTTTAAAGTCAATAAAGTCAATTCTAACTAAAATAACTGACTTGTAAAATAATGATGTAAATTTCTTCTGAATTTTCTTTTTTTTGTTTTGTTGTAAAAACACTGTAAACTTTTACTTCCTCAAGCTCACAAAAACCTTTAAATTGAAACAACAGTCTGAGAGGAAAAACTCACTATAACCACGTAAAACTGCTCACAAAAGATAAAAAGGATGGGAAACACTGGCGTAGGGTGTTCACAAAAATGTAAATAAAGAAAGAATATATATATAAAACCAAACAATTAAGGTAAGGTTTTGTTTTAAAATTATGTCTAGCCTGTGAAAACGGACACTTATAAAAACAAAGTAGTTGAAAAGGCCGCCTGATTCATTCTCTGTATTTCCTTCAAAGAAATAAAGATATTTATAGACGGAGTTAAACACTTGAAAAGCATCGCCATTACGCTCATGTACATTAAGGATGCTGTAAATGGACCCTTTTGAAAAAGGTCCATTTGTGAGGTTTCCTGTGTGAGTGGTGATTTGACTCGCCCGTCTTTTGATTTGCTCACAAACACCTCAGTGTGGGGTTACTGCCAGCTCTTAGTTGCTAGGCTACATTTGCACGCAGTGAACGCCGTCTCACTCATTAAATATGTCTTTTGGAAAGACTAAAAGGGGGCTTTTATGTCAGCCAGTGGCTTCAACTATCACTTCCCTTTGTGCTGCCTTGATTGGTTTGCTTGATTGTAATGCGACTAACCAGGGACAAGATAAAAGCTGGAATCAAAAGCCTGCAAGGACAAACGATCTCCTTGCTAGAAAACGGTCTAAAATATAAACCCTGCAGTCCGAGACAAAACGAGGATGTCATAGATTTCATGAGGTGAGAATCTGAGTTCCTTGTCTTAGGTTAAAGGGTTTATTAAAGAGTGTTTATAACCTCATTCATCCTACATGCCTTAAGCTTAAAGCTGCACTTCAATCAATTATTTTTATACTAAAAACAAATCATATGATGTGTAAATTGAAAAGGGGTTGTTCGTAGCGACAAACCTATTACCGAACAATTATTACCCAACTCTGCAGTCTCCCACTACTCATAACATTGCGTTTTTGTGTCCTTCAGATCATTGTTTCGATTTTTTCGGCCCACAAACTCTAGATTTTAAGGAAAACTTAAAATCTTAACTTAAGGTGTTTTGTGCAGATGTTATTTTTCAGGAGTTTATCCAGGATCCCTGCTAGTCGCGAGCATTAGCAGTAATCGACCCCCAGCAGCTGAGCAGGATCATTGTTTTGTGCTAAAATCTTACTCATTGCCCCTTTAAAGTGGCGTCCTGATTAACCAGTGGAACCATCAGTGGAGAGATTTGGCACTTACTTGTACAAGCCTGGTTCAGGGGGGGGAGGACGGCAGCATAAGCAGAGACGTCATTAAGAGAGACAGCCCGAGGTGCCGCCTCAGGCGCCGGCCCAGTGCAGCCGGCACCTGCACCCTGAGCTGGATCAGACCGGTGGAGAAACACCGGGATCGTAGGTTCAAGACTCAAGACTCCTGACTCGCCCCAGGCTTTGCCCCTCATTCTCAAACCTCTGTCTCACAGAGGCAGCAGCAGAGTGTCTGCAAAAAGAGGTAACAGGAAAGTGAGGCAGGGCAGAGAAAAGAACCCAGTTATAGGTATTAAGAGGTAGTTTATTCCAAAGACTCATCCATTACTATCTGGCAGAATATTTTACTTTCTTTTAGTGAGAGATATTGGTATTTCCCTGGTGGGGCTGCAGAATATCTGGTGAAAGATAATGATGGACATCTATGTGCAGCGAATGGGGATTGAGGGGAGGGTGGGGTACAGTTACAGGATGACAGGTTGAGTTCTCACACAGCAAAGAGCTGAATCTACGAACTCCTTCAAAGCCAGATACAGTATAAACAATTCCCCTGTAAACTTCACACATTTAGATCACTGCTCAAATATTAAATATATCACAAGGAAAAAAAACAAACAAAAGATTTTTAGATCAGAACTTTTTTTTCCTCCCCCATTAATCAACTTATGACCCCTCAGGTGTCCCTTTGGAGGGATCAGTTCACTTTCTGTTATAAAATGTAGTATTTATATGTATATAATTGTAAGTAGATGTCATTTATTATCGTTTACTGTAGGTCATACTGCTGTCTGAGAGCACTGTGATTACCGAATGTGACAGCGATGGAGGTTTTACTCCAACAAAACATTAAACCGGCTGAGTCCACCAATCTGTTCCCGTCAAATGACACGCGGCTGCTAATAGACGAAAGAACAAGAAGATGAACAATTTATAATTAAATATGGAAAAGACTTTTTGTCAGCTGTAGAAATGCAGACATGCTGTGACATTTGTCCAGATTCTTTAAAAGTAAATTTGTTAAAGGAATGTGCTCATACATGCAGCCTGCTGTTGAGCACACACATTCAGTTCACACAGCGCTACTGTCACCTAGGGGCAAGATCAAGGTATCACTTCACACTATTCCAGCTTTTATTTTATTACTCCTCACAGGGTTTTTATTCATGGTTCAAAATGAGGTGAAGGTCAATAATAGGACAATAATGAAACTATAACAGTTTAGGAGACATCACCTTGTCCATTTTTCACAATATCCTTTATTCTACTTTGAGTTTCATTCATGTTGTAGAGAATTATCCTGACCTCAGTCACTGTAAGTGTCCCTCAAAAAGCTCTACCACTATATCCCCATATAGACCGATAAGATCGAACTTTTATGACCTACCTTACCTCTTACCTTTTTGAGACTCTTATTTTGAAAGAGTCTGTGTTTGGCAGTATAAATTGCATAAGGTTTTATACAACAGAGCCAATAATTCCCTCTTACCATGTTGAGACTTTTATGTTTAAGGTTAACCCAAATCGTGGAGATGGTGTTTGTGTGTTTCTGTTTATATGTGTGTGTGTGTGTTGAAGTATTTAGAAGCAGTAGAGCTCCAAAGAGGGCTGGGTTTGGTTGTTTTGAAGACGTCTCCCCATTCATTCTCGATGGGAATTTTTTCACCTTTTATCAGCATTTATGTTGCCATGGTTACTCGAATAGCTAAGAAGATATATATATATATATATATATTGTCTTAGTTTTCTCAAAGATGCAAGACTGGTTATGCACCGAAATTTCGATACAGAAGATGACTAAGACGAATAAGTATGCAGAATAATAATGCCTTCAAGGCTATTGCATTGCAGGCACATAACTAGGACATTCCTGAAGAATTCAGTGTTTTTAATGGCTCCTTTTATTCTCCTTTGTAAATGAAATGATACTACACCTGCTATGGAGCAACATGTCAGGCTACATGGGAAAGTGGTCTCAGACTTTTGGACACCACTGTATATAAACTTACCCTATACTGAGAGGTGTTCCTAAGATTTTGTCCATCCCATTTATAGGAATTAGATTTGACAAAATATTAGGAACATGTCTCAGTATATCCCAGTACACTTAAACATTACCATAATGACCATTAAAATAAACCAACACTTCTCAAACAGATTCAGTAAATGCTGAACATGATAACCCTCATGAAGGAGGATTTACTGCAGATATGTTCCATTACACTGCATTAGTTTCATCCAGGTTCACCTAATACATATATATGAATTAAAACTAAAAATCAAGCACACTTACAAATGCTAAAACAAATCAACCCTTTATTTAAAGTTTTTCAATATACAGCAACGCTTAATAAAATGCATTTCTTTGAACAGAATGGTGATGGGGTTTATGGGGCAGAAATAAGCGACTGCAGATTGCCTTAAGAAGTTCACTGTGTAACTGGTGGGTAGATGTCCTGAACAGTCCATCTCAACTTGTAATACCACTTTGTTCCTCAAGCGATAGTGAGTCACTGTAGCGCAATAAACTTATGATATAACTTACTAACACAACTTGAGGTTCAGGTGAAACTGATGATCTCTCTCCAGGGCTCCTCACCCTGTGACAGTGAGTCATGTGACAACCTTAGTTTTCTCAACCAATGCCCATCCATCCACTGTACTACAGCACATGATGTGAGCTGCAAGAATAAAAGAAAGCACACACTAATTCGTATATACAGTAACAGCATTGTGCCCAATAGAAACTATTTACATTTTTACCAGGGAGAAAAAAAATAAATAAAAATTGTAAATAGCTCTGTAAAAGCAGAGCTAGCCGCCGGGCGGCTGGCTCGGCCCCCAGTTGAAGCCTTGTCTGAACGACTTATAGCTGATAAAGCTTATAAAGTAATGATTACAAATAATTCCAATATTTGTAGTTGTATATCAACCTTTATAAACCTGTAAAATAACAAATTGTGCTTTTGGCAAAGAGATTCGTATTTGTTAAGACAGTGTGAATAAAAACTGAACAAATGATCAGTGGTGACATCAAACAAAGACACAGGAAAAGAAGAAATGTTTTTGTGGACGTCTGTGTGCAGAGATAAAGAGCAGAAAACTGTAAAACTCAGTGTGCAAAATCCCCAGTGTGTGACACTGACAAGTACAAATTTTGATCCTTGTCACACTGTGGGAACTTTTGACCAGAGTTTTACAGTTTTCTTCTCTGTATCACGACACAGATGTTGACAAATCCATTTCTTCTTTTACAGTGTCTTTGTCCAACCTCAACACTGATCGTTGAGTTCTGATTCAGACTTTCAACAAATACAAATCTCTTCGACACAAGTGCAATTGTTTCACATACGCAAACTTGAATTTCTCAAGCAGATTTATTTTACAGGTTTACAAAGGTTGAGTTACAACTACAAACATTGGAATTATTTGTGAACATCACTTTACAAGCTCAAAATCATTTTGACCCTAATTTGAGCCTGGATACACGTATAGATATAGCCAACAACAGTTCACAATAAGTTCCTTAACAACAAATCAGACACGGAAAGTTTCCAAACAAGTATTTTAATTGTAATATTCAAGCCAAATATATTAATAAACACATCCACGTCGTTTTCTGATGCATTCAATATGACGACAACTTAAATGTAATAATCAGAATATAATTTTAACTCGTCTTAAACGTTTAACTATGATCTGTGTGGAAATGCAATTACACAAAATACAAACTTCTTTAAACACTTACCATTTCTTGCCCCAGGTGGATTCTGCCATCCCTATGAAAACACAAAAGGAAAAATAAGGACATATCAAGCAGCTCCACTTGACTATGAAATGTTTGAGGCAGTCTAAGGACTTCAGAACATAAAAGATGCCTCAATTATGCACTTAAACCTCATTTGGCATATACTGTAATAACAATAACACTATGAATAAATCTGAACAAATGATACATTTACATTTGTAGAAGAGATTCATATATATAAATAAACAAACACATTAGTGGTGAGGCAACAAAGACACTGGAAGAGTTAGAGCGTCTGTCAACATCTGTGTAAACATGCAAAGCACAAAACTGTAAAACTTGGTGCTCAAAATTAGAATGACAAAACTCCTGCTGGGCAAGATGTGCAAAAGGTATTGATTAGGGGATGTGCAAAAGATCACAGTATAGACAATATCTATCATGTGCAGGGATCATACCGCAAGGTGTTGATGTAATGTGCTTGATGATTGATGAGGCCAGATGCAGAAGAAAAGGCAGGTGCTGGTCCGTCATTGGTGATTAGACTGGACTTCTGGTCCTGATACAGACAAACATGTGATAGGACAATTACTTTAGATCATACAAGTTGTTCATATTCAAACATGTTAGGTCTGTTGTGTCTGTATAATAAATTGTGAGGATAGATGTGAATATGCAAAAATGAACACAGTATGAATATTATGAAATGTAAATGCAAGGAAATGAAGGATAAACAACTAGGTGTGATAAGAATTCAATGTACACACACACTATATAACCAACAAATTGAGTAATGCAAATATGGATATACTGTAAGATACATAACCAATATAGACAGTGGTATATTCATTATTAAGAACCAGCAGTATGAACATGTATACACTGTGGATCTGATTTAATCACAGTGGTATAGACAAGTCTTACTTTTCAAAGTGAATGATAGCGTGTCACTCACCTAGACACTGTGTCTTGACTCTCTGCCGTGGGTGAGACAGGTGGAGGTGGTATTGCATCTGTACTGGCTCAGGTCCTGATAAAGACAGAGGGATGCTGAAATCTCCTGAGAAATGTAAAGACCTAGTGCACTTTCAATCATGGCTGATCTCCTAACAGTAATGTAAAGGAGTTACAACATGTTGAACCGGTCGACGTGTATTCACTCGGTCTACTGGGTCAATCTCAAGTTACAGTCATCAGTTACAAAATGAGCCTAAAGTTACTGCCGTAACTAGCTGTACAACAGTCGAGGGCAACAGACACAATCCTAGTAACCGCTAAAACGTCTGTCGACAACGTCAATATCACCACCTGAAATGTTTGTCAGTCGTTGCACTGATTATACTATATCAGTACTATACTATATCGAGATTTACTCATGTTGTTTCTTTTCTTTGTCGTTGAACGTGGCTTCTTGTCGGGAGCGGTCCTTCAGGATGAAGATGAATATCACCTTTTAGGAGGTTCAGCCATTCCTGTGTTTCTTTGATGCTAACTTCAAGCTCTGCCGGAAGTTGTTCTTCTTCGTGGGACTGAGGGCAGACTTGACGCTCCGCTGACTCACACAGCGTCTAGTGTTGCAAAGTGGTATTATAATACAGGACAGGTCAGGGCTGGCTGGTGCACATGCTCATTTTAGTAGATGACTCTGAAATACAACAGATGGAGGTCTTGATTAAAGTTCTGGCCACATCTTATATTGCACCTTAACAGCACAACCACCAAAGCTGACATTTAAAAGTAAAGCTACATGTTCTTTGCCCACATTACAAACCAACTTACAGTTTTGACATTTATTTAAAACAAAGACATTGATCTTAACTTGACTGATATTGACACATACAAAACATTTTGATTTGCTCTTACAGTATATAAATCTATGCTTGGATTATAAAATACAATCATGCTATCACCTGTCATTCAATTTGTGACGTACAAACGTTTGTATTTGCCCATTTAGCATTCAGGCCAGTAGATTTTGCACTGCTCACATAAACATCAAGATATAAACCCTTTGTGGAAACACTTTGCTGAGAAAGTAAAACCTCCAGCGCTGTGGGACTCACGTCCAGTACCAGGCAGTTGATTTCTGCAAGCAAAGAAGATACAACAGCCCTGGGAAATTTTACTCACCGAGTATTTCACTTACTGACTGAGGACTGCTCATAGAGCCAGGTGTCAGTTCACTGCCGCCATGTTGGTTTCTGGCCTCTGTATAAGTAGTCATGGTCTCACCAGTCACTGTATGTTGTAATAAATGTATGTAATAAAATTGAACTGAATTGAATAGAAGTTCGCCATTTTGGGAAATGTGCTTATTTGAGTTGTATTATAAAATCTCTCATGTCTGAACAGTAAATATGAAGCCACAGCAAGAAGCTGGTTATCTTAGCTTAGCATAAAGACTGGAAACAGGTGGAAACAGCTAGCCCGACTGTCCAAATGTATCAAAATCCACACCTGCACCTCTAGAGCTAACCAATCAACACTTTAATCAACATGTTTGTTAAATCTGGAAAAGAGCTCAGTAACATATGAGCATACTGTGTGTGGCAGGATAGTCTAGGACTTATTAAATCACTTGAGAACAATAGCATGAAATTGCTGTACATGTTTCTGTCCAGAAAGGTGCCTGTAGCATTACAGGCCCTGTGAACAGCAGAAACCGCCTTAATTCAGTGCCCTCCCAACGGTCCAATTCCCTCAGCAATCTGGGCTTTGGGGCAAACTCCGCTGGATTATAGGAACGCATTTCTAACAGTTTTGCCAACGTTCTGTCTGCTGTGTTTGCAGATACGCTGAAATTTAGAGGACCTCTGAGCCAGATGTGTAGCGTTCGCCTAACAACACCGAAACAAACTAAATGCATATAATCTAGAGGGAATTGTGATGCCGACACCACTGCCATGACACGGATGTGGCCCCTCATGATGATGACTCTCATCAACCGTGTTTTCAAATGATTCGTCTGTCCTTAGTGCATCGTTTGTACATGGGTATGTCTGTTAATGTATTCTCCAGGCTGCGCACATTCGTCACAACCATGGTATTGGCCAGTTGATTTCCTTGAGCAAACAGGATGTAAAAGATGGACGTTTCAGAGCATTTTAACTGCGGACTCTACTCAAATACAGGCATGGGCTCGCTGTGGCCTTCCTGCTTTTTATCTTCCGTATTTAAAGTGACCTTGCCGGGCGCGGTGCTTCCCTCCACTCCCCGTTTCCTGTTCACCTGATTTCCAAAACTGTCACAGGTATGAAAAGTTTCTGCGTCCTCAGTTTACTTTTCTTATGCTGTTATTCAAATTATTCTGGCAAAGACTCAGCCGGGTCTGGGCCCAGAGATCCGGCTGAAGTACAACCCACAACCAGGCTTGAAGTCCACCATGTGCATATATATTATATATATTATATATTATATATGATTAACAATTCAGGAACGAGTAAAATATAATAAAATACTGTTTACAACATAATTACAGTGTGAACAGAGTGAACAAAATAAAGTGTTTTAAAATGAAGCATGACACAACAAAAATAAAAAGTACTAAATCTGTAGACCAAACATATGGTACACATTAAAAAAAAAGAAAGTAAAACGAAGTTGTTACAGTTTTGGGAAACATACCGTATCTGTCTTACACTTCCTGGATCCGTTTTTAACTACCGAGTGGCTACTCACACGCTATCGACGATCTTTTCCGGGAACAGGAAAACAAGCAGACAGCAGCTTCCTGTTTCCCCGCCCTCAGTCAGCTGTCAGTCGGCTGTTTGCAAACAGCTCCGTCCGCGGGGTCCGTATGGTGTCTGCCGCGGCCCCTGCGCCCCCAGTAGCTCCTCCACGATGGGGGAAAACGACGACAGCGATATCATAGAGCACCACGTCGAGGAGGAGATGGAGAAGAAGGGCACGAGGAGCCACGCAGCGTCCTCCTCGTTCCTGGGGAGCGTCAGTCCATCCGATAGAGAGGGCCACAGCAGCACCCAGTCCTCCCACAGACTGCTGGCCTACAGCGACGCCCTCATCTCCATCATCGCCACTGTCATGGTGAGACACACGCACAGAGCCGTGCACCAGGATGTGACCCACCGAGGGTCTGATCCTGCAGAGACTAAGGAGTGACAGGAGGAAGGAGCATAACACAATTATTTGTATCTGTTTGAGGAGGATGTTTTAAATGTAAAAATTCAAAATATTCCTCAATATTCAGGAAGGTTACCAGTAAAATGTTGTGGAGGAGGAAGCTCTCAGATCCTCTACGTAATTAAAAGAACTAATACTGACAAAAAATATCAATATAACACCAAAATACTCATAATAAAATTATGTATTACATGTTTTACGTGAGTAAAGGGTTGTAAATATAGTCAGTAAAATGAGCCTAAAGTATTAAATGTACTATATAAAGACTATTATATATAATTAAATTATTATTACTGATGCATTAATGTGTTAGGAGCATTTTACAGTTGTAGCTGTAGCATTTTTACATATGACTGCAACTAATGATTATTTTCACTAAGGATTAATCCGCTGATTATTAATTGATTAGTTTGTAAAAGTTACAGTGAGAACAATGATAAATGTTGTCACAATTACAATGATTAAATATTTGTTTTGTCCAACCCACAGTCCAAAGCCATGACACCTTTAGCATTTTTACATGAACTATGACTTTTATTTTATAAATTCTTCAAATGTTTTGTCTGCAGAAGTAACTCAATCATCCAGTAACCTGGTAAAACACACGGAAGGTATTTGAGTAGAGTGCTCCTGATGCAGAATGCCCCCTATCTAATATATATATATATATACATATGTACTATTATATATAATGTAATGTAATTGGATTATAATGATTCATCCGTGTGTGAGCAGTGTTGTCAATGTTGTAGCTGGTGGAGGTGAAGCTTGATCCCACACAGGAAACTGTCACAGCAGCGAGAGCAGATGCATAGTTTTGATAAGTAATAATAATATTAAACTATAACAGTATATACATTACTAGCATTTTTGATACACAGAATCTATCAATCAATCAAACCTTATTTGTATAGCACTTTTCATACAGATTAGTGCAGTTCAAAGCGCTTCGCAGACTGATGAGCTAAAAAGAAAAAGGACAAATCAAGTAAGAAAGCTGAAAACGAGATGCAATGAAATACTTTTAGGAAAGTTATAATAACATTAGCAAACAATAACAAACATAAGTGGATTAATATAAAAGAAAAGATAAAAGAGACAACATATTAACAGTGAGTAAAGAATAAAAAACATTTTTTAAAATGTAGCATGACATAACAAAAATCAAAGGTACTAAAAACTACAAAGTGTATTGAGACAAAGAAGTAGCAATAAATACTAATTGTATTAACTACTATGTATCCTGTTTATATCACGTCATATTTTAAGAGGTTAGCTTGACACATGAAGCAAAATACTAATTAATAAAGCAGTATATGTTCTGTGTATATATCATTTTGACAGTGACAAATACTTTTAAATTCAAATATTCAGGGTCAGTCATACAATAGAGCTTGAAGTCGCTCCTAACGCTGTTTCACCTTTCCACAGATATTACCTGTTGCTCATACGAAGATGGAGGATAATGAGGTGCGGACCGATTTCAAGGCTTAATATAAATATTTTTATCATAATATTATGTGTTTTGAAGAACGTGGAGTGTTTTCACTGTGATACTGTTGAGCCTGTTTCACGTATGTTTTTTCAGTTAGAGTGAAAAGGTTAAAGGTTATAAACCCTGGTGTCTATGTGCTGCAGGAGTTGAGAGAGAGCGTTCAGCTGCTGCTCACAACAAAAATTGCTGTTTACTTAATGACATTCCTGATAGTGACTGTTGCCTGGGCGGCTCATATCAGGTGAGTTAATAATGTTATTATCACAGCAGCTATTTTCAGGTGTGTTCTTTTTATTGATCACGTATGTGTGTGTTCATGTTTCACAGGTTGTTTCAAGTGATCGTACGGATCGATGACTGCCTTGCCTTGCTGAACCTCGTAAGTATTGCTGAAGTCGTTTTGAGTATTATATACAGTGAGTTTAGTTTTAAATAACATTCATATTGAGTTTCCTGGATGTTTATTTTATGCTTTCTATCTAATCTTTATTTTTCTTATTGTAATTTTTTATTTAATTTCTATTATTATTTTTAAGATTATTCTATCTCATTTTACATAAACATAAAGATATTACGAAGGCTAATGAGCTTAGCTTTTTTTGAAACAACTAATTTCCCAGAAAAAATGCATAATAATTACAGCAAAAATAACATGTATATTTAGGTGGACTGCTGAGAGAGATGAGAATTTTACTTAGTGTGCTTTTAGCGCTTTACTTTGGTGACCACACTTCCTTGTTTCTAATGTGAAGCTTTGCTTACGGGTCTATTTCAGGCCTGCATGATGCTGATAACCTTTCTGCCATACACAGTGAGTAAGAGTCAGTGCAGCAGCTCAGTGCAACTTCAGTCAGTTTTTGTTAAAATAAATGTTTAGATGACTGATGTTTTCTTTTTTCTCTTTGCAGTTTTCTTTAATGGCGACTTTCCCAGAGAAAATCCTCGGGATTTTACTGTTTTGTGGTTGTGTGATGGTGATCGGCGTCATTCAGGTGAGGCCAGACAAAAGTGGATTTATCACCTTGAAATTAATAGCTGCATCTTCCTAAATATACAGAACTGTTCTGTTAATTTTGAATGTCAAATAAACACGTGGACCTGAGATCAGATGCTTCCAACATTATAGTTTTTGTTTTTTTGTTTTTGTTTTGAAAATTTAGCTTCTGTGTAATCACAAACATTACGATCCTGTATCTTTTGTTTCTGTAGTCGGTGATTGTGTTGTACGCCTTCAGTCGCCCCTTCCTGCTGAACGAACAGATTCAGATCTCGGAGAACCAGATCTATTATAAACACCACATCCTCAAAGTCATCATGAGAGTGCCCCTCATGTGCTTCTTCGCCAGCATCTTCTCCTTCATCTTCTTCGAGCTGGTGGGTGGCATTTCTTTTTTCTTTCTGTCTTTTTTTTTAAATGATGATGTTAAAATGTTTTGATTATTGATTTTAATGATTTTCTTTTTGTCTTCCAGTCTTACGTGCTGTTAGCCATTGTCATCTTCCTGCCCTACATCTCCCAGTGTTTGAAGTGGTGTCGCAGCAAAGCAATCGGTAAGCACTACACTTTTACCGGACAGGTAGGTATATCTTCTTACCCTCTGGTCAGGTGTTAAGATTGAGGATGTAGATTTAGTTCAGAATTACCAAAAAAAAAAAAAATCTTGTATGTTTTCAGGTCAGGTGGATGAGACTCCAGACTCCATGCTGTTCTACACCTACCTGCCTAATGAACCCCTCAGTAAAGAGCGAGTGGAGGCTTTCAGTGATGGAGTTTACGCCATCGTAGCAACGCTTCTCATCCTGGACATATGGTTTGCCTCCCTTTATTACCTTAAAGGGGTAAATATAGACACAGATGTAACACGGTGTGTGTAGAAAGAAAGGCCATACATGCTAATACTTTTTATCCCGTTATTTTCAAGAAAAAGGAGATTTGTTGTCTCGAGATAACAGAATAATTATCCTGTTATCTCAAGAAAACAAAGCTCCGTTATCTCAAGGTAATTATTCCATTATGTTGAGATAATGATGTTTTGAATTGTGTCTTAATTTCTTATTGTCATGTTTAAAGCTGCTTTGAGTAGAGAATCACATAAAGAGTATCCTCTCTGGTTCCTTGCTCTCAGTGAGGACAACGTTCCCAACCCAACTGTCGTGAAGGAGCAGTTTGGCGGCAGCCTGGTCACGGCTCTGCAGGCCTACGGCCCGGAGTATCTCGCCTACTTCGGTTCCTTCGCCACTGTCGGCCTTCTCTGGTTTGTCCACCACTCGCTCTTCCTCCACGTCACCAAGACAACACGCTTCATGGGCCTGCTGAACACCTTCTCGTTGGCGTTCGTCGGAGGTCTGCCTTTAGCCTATCAGCTGACGCACGAGTTCCCGCACAACTCCCGCAACGAACTGGAAGCCATTCAGATTAGCTGTGTGATCATTTTCTTCGCAGGTATATTTCAGCTCACCATCTGGGTGGTCGCTCTTTACAATGAGCAGGAAACCCTGCACCCGTATGTGCGGTACGGTGGACGTGAGCACGTGTTCATGCTCGCTAAGCTAGCTCTGTACCCCTGCATAGCTTTAGGGACATTTTTCCTCACATGTATCCTGAGTAAATTTAGCGCCTCAATTTTCCACCTGATGGAGATCACGGTGCCTTTTGCTTTTCTCGTGTTGAGGCTCTTGGTGCGTGTCGGGCTAGCGCTGCTACGGCAAATCTTCTGTCCCGACAGGCCCGACCCAAAGACTGTTGTAGAGGAGGAAGATGACGAGACGAGGGTGCCATTCAACGCTTTAGTCACCTAGCTAGCTTGAAGGGGGGTGGCTGCAGAAAATGAAGAAAACTGACAGAGCTGTGAGGCATTACTGCTTAGATTTGACCTCTCATCAGGAGGAGCCCGTTGGGGTTTGAACCAGGAAAAATGGAAAGTGGATTCTCCTCGTTCAAATCTCGGGAGGGAATCAGTGCACGTTGGAAAAGATGTGACCAAACACGTTGAAGGCGAATATGGACTCTGTAGAGGTTAAGAAAACACTTAGTGGACCAGAGTAGTGAGGGATACTGACAGCCAAAGCCTAGCTACTCATGAAATTCTTGTAAACCTAACATGCAGAATATACTTATGCTAGATGTGATTAGCAAGTAATCAAAAACAGTCTCTAAAGCTTTTTTTTTTTTTTAACCAACCTTCAGTAAGGTTTTTCCCGCTTTGATTTTATCAATCCCAAAGCGGGAAATGGTAAAAATTGAGAATGGCTGTTTTCTTGTTTACAGGGATGGCTCCAAATCATGTAGCTAGCTGAATGACTTAGCTAATCGTTCCATTCACCCTGAAACACGCAGGGTCGACAGAGCAGAAAGATGTTTTTTTATAATTAGGATTTAAGTTTCTGTGCCAAGTACAGGTCGTCTCTATTGGAAAGACGTGACATGCATTTGGTACCTATTTACTTATAAGGCCGTTATTGAGAACATACCACCTTCCATTACATCTCTCCCGGTCAGATCAGTTGGTACGCGCCAAAACTCGGGTCGTATGATCGGCTAACAGTCAATGTACCTAAAGTTAATTCTGAATTTGGAAAGACAGCATTTGGATTTGATGCTGAAGTCACTTGGAAATAGCACTTCAAAACAATGATAGTCTTATAAGTTATCCAAATTTTAGAAACATTTCAAACCGTCCCAAAACAGAATGCAATTGTTTTAACTTTATTTTTCCTCACTGGATAAATGGCTGTGTTTTAATTATGGCATTTTATATGCTACAGTTTTGTAGTTTTTATTGTTTATTTAAATTGTATTGTGAATTATTTTTCTATCCATCTATTTGCTCATTAATTGTTTTGTTTTTTTAATGTACATTCAGGTTTCTCAATGGGACTCACCTGAATAAATAAAAGGTAAATCATTATTTTTCAACCTCTGTTTACCCAGAGATGATTTCCTGATCATGTTCAGACACATTCAACTGCAGAAATTCACACGACAGCTGATGGTTGAAGTATTTGCTCAAGGGCACGTCAAGGGAAGTTGTTTTGTTTTATCAAATTTCGTCTCCTTTCAGACTTTTTGTCCCGATATAAATGTTTGAGTTGACCTGTTAGACGAACAAGTCTGGAGTGTCAGGCACTTTTAACATTGTACTGAACGGGTAGCGCCATAAAACTTCAAATTGCACTATTTTAAAATGCTTTGATTCAGATATTTGTGTGTACGACTAATAACTGCAATGTAATCCCACCTTTTCAAATATGTCACAAGGACATGTTATTTAAATGACGCCTAAAACTGTAGAAAATTAACTAGTTTCAGGTGTTTTCCTTTGTAAAGTCACGTTAATCCAATATTATTTAAAAACACCAAAACATGTCTTTTACTCTGTTTGTGTTGGAAAAGGAGAAGTACTAGATTTGTCCAGAAGGGGTCACTGTTGTTTGTGTTAAACAGTCCTGAGATACTGCTGTGATGATATGCTGTGATTTGACGTACAGATGTGTTTAATACTGACTCAAAGGGGACTCAAACCTTAAATGCACTTTAATGATGGAGAAGCGTTTGTTATATTAAGTCTGGAAAAGAGTGACAACAAAACAAATACTGTTAATGTATCGCTTTTTAAGACAAAGGAAAAGTGGGTGGGTGAAAAGCTTGTTTGTGATTGTTTGGACATGTCATTTCATATTTTCAGCCTTTTTTTTTTGTTGTTGTTTTGAATGTCTTTTTTTTAGTCCAGGAAGGAAGCTGCATTTAAAACTATGTGTGGTTTTATTTTATGGGTATTTATATCTAGCATTGGTCAAATCAAAGTTATTTTCCCGATTTTATGGAGGAATAAATACCTGAATTTGTTTGCCTTTCATCATGACGCTCTTTGGATCTGAAACAATTAACATTTTCACCCAATATAAAAATCTGTATTTGAATATTTTATTCAATATTTTCCAAGTTACAGAAACGTAGCTTCTCTTGAGTCCCAACACTCGCTTCTAGCAGCACAATCCTTACCCCCCTTTATTTTCCTTTGACATCAAATTAAAACCGTCTTTCTCTCGTTGTCACTCCGGCATAATGTGTTTGTTAAAGTCAGTGGAGACAGTCTTCTATTGTCAATGCTTGGATGTGTGTTTGTTTGTAATGGCTACATGAGTTCAAACACTGCATTGTTTTGTGAATAAATCTGAAGCTGTTGCTTTAACGTGAAAGAGAAATTCTTTGTCTCGTTATTTTTTAAAAATGAACATGAAACAGATCATTTAAAGAAAAAAAAAAAAAACAACTTTATTCACCTCCATACAGTAAACAGCTTGAATATCCCCTAACAACGTATCAATATGTGGTTTATACACGACTTTGTGTTGCCCATATATTAACAGCATACTTCCTCAGTATCAAATATTATCCACTCCAAAAGCTATAGATTATCATTAGAAAACATTTCTGCTCAAAAGCAAATCAAAAAACAAAATATACACAAAATGATCAATTAAAAAGACGAGCGACCAAACATCAGCAGTGCGTCGTTACCTGACATTTTGGGCGTCTGAATCTACCTCTTTCTTTCCTACCTCGACGTTTGTGTTTTACCTTCTTACCTTGAATAAAAATATAAATTAGTCTAATCTGAACTACGACTGAACCACTGTGGAGTCTCGAACGTGCCAATGGAATATTTCACTTCTTAATTATAATAATTAATCAATGTATTTGAATGAAACTATGTAAAGTTATTAAATGTACAATCAGTAAAAATGATTGATCTGTTTTAGACTCATCAGGTTGGACCAGGAATTTTTTTTTTTGACATTTTACAGACAAAACAACAAATCAACTAATCAAAAATGATTTAAATTTAAGTGACCATTAAATAGAAATTAAAGAAACTAACAAATAAAAGTGTAAAACCTACAAAAGTCTTCTAAAAAAAAAAAAAAAAAAAAATCTAATATAAAATCCATCTATTATTCATGGAAGACACAAAAAGAAATAGAAGATGATAATTTTATAACTTTGTACAGTTTCAACATTTCATAGTATGAAATAGCATCATTAAATGTAAACTTTAGTTCTTTGAAACACATAAATTTGATGAGTCACAGTGTTTAATTATACCGGTGACACACTCGAGACTCCAAACAACAGCTTTAGTAATGTGACCGTCTGTGTTGATTTTTGTCGCCTGTTTTTGGTCGGATTGCTTCTGTCCAGATGTTAACGTGCTTTTTCTTCATCTTGTTGGACAGTGAAGGTTGAACACAGAAAAGCCTTTAAAGCAGTAGTGTGTGTTTGAGTTTTAGCTTTACACAGAACAATACAGCTGGTCCCAAAAATCCACCCAGCAAAACCCCCACCCCTCCCCACCCCATTCACTTCCAATGGGGAAAACACGCTAAAATGCACTTCTATGAGGAAACTGAGCAAACTGGACAAATAAATTAAAACATCCTCCTCGTCCAACAACTGAAGGAAGGGACAAGAATAAAATAAAACTCATTGCACGAACCACGGATGTAAATGTTAGTACCCCAGTCTGCCGCCCAGCTCCCCAACTCTCCTCATTTCTCAGAACAAGGACAGGAAGTCGAAACAGGAAGGACACGACCGCTCGGACCTGGACCCTGGAGCTTTTTCTCAGTAATAAGAGGAAATCAGTGTTAATCAGACAGTGCTTTGGTAAACATTTATCTCTGGATTCAGTCAGAGAAATCTCATCGCAAACGCAGCCTCGTTACACGCTCATGATGCATCATCTGGTTCGTCACGCTGGTGAAACTTGGTTCATCAGACGTGCAGCAAATTTCATGCAGATTTTAACGATCCAATCCAAACTTCAACTTGCATAAGATGAAAATATTGCTCATATAACCATCAGAATGGATCAGATTTTTTATATACTTGGAACATATGTGTAAATACAGTACTGCCTATACTGTATATACACACATATCGAACAGCATCTCGGCTCCACGTGTACTCAGATCTTATCGTCGATAACATCTTCGTTTGCAAACTACATTCAAAACTTAAATCATACAACAGTGATTTAACATGTAAGAAGACTAAAATAGAAAGTTTTTCTTCAAGAGCTTAACAAACATGGAGGATGTGGGACCCGTCAGAGAGGTCTGATGGGTCCTATGCCCCCTCCAGCCCCGCCCCCCTCCCACCTCCACCGCTACAGTGCAACTAAAATCATTGGTTAAATCGATAAAGGAAGCACGGTCATTTATCTTTAAAGGACTAGTTCACACATTTTGGGAAACGTGCGTATTTGTTTCCTTTCAGAGAGTGTGAAGAAATTCAACTGAGCTCATTATTTTCATTGGAGCCGCACCTCGGCTATTTTCCACTAAAGTTAAAGTAAACTTTAAACTTTTGCCCCCACAGTTCACATCTCATGGGGTCGTGTCATTGATGGCAGTAACAATTTTACACTTATGATTTCCTGGGACCAGTTGCACAAAACACCTTAAGTTAAGATTTTCCTTCAAGTCTGAGTTAAATTTTCCTTAAAATAAAAATGGTTGCACGAAATCCTTCAAGTCTTCTCCTTAAGGTTTTCTTAAAGTATTTAATATTTTCTCTTTATCTTAGTCTTATACTTAAAAATCATTTAAAGTTGATCAAGCCGTTGCACAAAAGAAATTAGCAACAAAACTAAGAAAAAAACACTAAAAGTACCTCTAACTTTCTTATCTGCAACGTGACCTGGTCTACGGTGATAAATCAAGGAAATGAACTCATCCCAAAAGGAATGGGTGAACCCGATGGACACCCTTAGCGATTAGGAATTGATTCTACAGTACAGATTTAACCGGCAGTCAGTTTATGATTTGTCAAACTGTCTACGAGGTGGATTACTCAGCTTTCTGAAGCTGTGCTCGTTCCAGCTCCTTCGTTATTAATAGTTACGGATCTTTCCAGTCAGTTAGTCGAGGTATTTCATGTCCACAGTAAAGTGACCAGATTTCTGAAAGGAGGACCGGGGATATTTCCAGTTCAACGGTCAATGTATTTTTAATATATCCAATGTTTTTACCTATTAAATAAAAAAGAGGAACAGTCCGTGTTTCATGTATTTTGACCATGGTAACCATTGTACTCTGTAAACTATAGTGAAGGAGAACTCCCTACTTTTGAAGCAGTTCTGAAGTCTGAGTGTCTGTCTAATCCACGATTATTTATATTTCTTCAGTTCGTAAGGGTCCAATATAACAACTATTTCTTCAAGTTCTGGCTGGGGGGCTTTGTGTATGTTTGTTTTTATTAGTTTACTGCCCCGTAATGAACTAACTAACCAATGAGTGAGCCAGCTGACCTTTTCTTTGCCTAGAAACAACACAAAAAGAAAAAGAAAGAACTGATTGGATAAATCTATTTAGAAGGTTTTAGCTTCATTTCTAAAGGTGCTATAGCTAGCAGCCCCCTCTGTCGGACTCCTGCTCCAGAAAACAGGGATGTCTGGTCATCATAGTCTACACGACAGCGGTGTGCTGTGTCGCTCTCCAAGTTTAAATACTTTAAAAGGTGAAGTTCCCGTCAAAACAACAGGAGGATGAGACAGCAGCAACTCCCTCAGCTAAGGAGAAAAATAAACTTTAAGTGTTTGTGCAACTGGCCCCCTTGAAACTAGGTCACTCCACTGTCTCTAAAAAGCTAGAATGCTAGTCGTTAGCATTAATTCTTATTAACTGTTTGCACTTGTCTGATTACTGTGACAAGAAAACTATGGGAAGTTACTGCACCTAGCTGTTGTTAACTGAGGCTAGCATTTTCCCCCCACTTCCAGTCTTTATACTAAGCTAAGCTAATTGCCTCCTGGCTCTCGCTCCACAGAAACTGGAGTGGTATCAATCTTCTCATCTAATCCTCAGTAAAAAAACAAAACAAAAAAAAACAAACAAACAAGCATGTTTCCCAAATGTCAAACTCTTCCTTTAAATTCTTATTACATTCTCTAGTAAAAGTTCACCCTCTAAATAAGCAGCAACCTCAGATCAAATCTACATCCCTACCTGTTAAAAATCTAATTTGTTCATGCTAAAGGCTACAAATGAGTTACATCTCCTTTTTTTGTTTTGCATATTATTCCTCATAGTTTAAAAGTGTTCTTTTTCCCCCAGCAGGTCACATGAGTAGTTATTATATATTAGGTATTTGTTCAGCTAAATATCTTCAATATATCTATCTATGTACAATACATTAACTTGCGTGTTGAGTGCACAGCTGATGCTCTAGTGTCTGCGTTAACATGCCTACAGTCAAACATTATTGACTCAACATTGTGCGAGTTAGTTAAAGAGTCAGACAGAAACCTAAAAGCTAAGAGTTCACGCTGTGGAAGAGGAGAATAAACATGGCTTAGTTTAGCAGAAGCCCGGGACAGGACTCGCGAACATGCTACATGTTTTTTGTTGCGCTGTGAGGTTAAGATCATGAAATAGAGCATAGTCTATAAAACAGTGTCTACAGTATGTTCGACAACCCTGCTGCGTCGTTACTTCCCCCGCACCCGAAAAACCCCAGAAAGACGAGTCTCAACAGTCTGTTCGCTGTAGCTCAGGTCCACGTGCCCAAAAAAACAAAAAAACAAAAACAAACTCTGGGCCCAGTTATGCTGGTAAAAGCTTCTTAAATCCGTTTGTTCAGCTGAATTCAGTGCAATATTTGCCGTCCACGGGGAAACCGCACATCCACCATCCACCCTGCGCTGAGAGAGCCGTGTGCTTTAAAATCCGTTTGTGTTTGATGAGACGTTTTATCTCCAGTCTGTGAGTCTTCAGGATGGGGGACTGCCTGTTCGCTCATGAGGCGTGTCATAGTTTATGTTCTGGTCCATGTGGGAAAAGCAACGAAGCCGCCCGTTTTTGTTGTTGTGTTGTTGTTTTTTTGTTGTTGTTTTTTTTCCTTTAGTTACTACGAGGTTCTTCCACGTAGTCTGTAGAGTCGTGATTTTCAGCTGGTTGGAGTCGAATGAAGAGGCGGCAGGATGACGACGGACGCTCTGAGAGACGCCTGGGATCACACACACCATACGGGCATACTTAAAGAGTGTGTGTGTCAGTGCACGTGTGTGTGTGTGTGTATACATGCTTACACAACTTAAACTCTCCAGACCATCACACACTCTCCACCTCTCTCTCTCTCTCTCTCTCTCTCTCTCTCCAGTCATCACCCCGTGAAGCTGGCGGCCTCTTCACTCAGCCTGGGCGGCGGCGGGGGGCAGCATGCCCCTCTCTCTCAGCTGGGAGTGCAGTGTGTGGAAGATGCTGAGCTGCTGCTCCGGCTGGAGCATCAACAGCTGCTGCAGCACCTTGCTGGGGTTCGGTCCTCTGCAAAACAGCAATTACAAATATGACAAAAGTGTTAAAAAAAATATTTATACATTTTAAGTTTGTGCACTGTAATTTTCCAGACAGACGTATTATGCACAAATTCATTGTTAACTTTTTTTCTTCAGGACAAGTTATGTAGCTGTTGGGCTGCAACTTACAATTGTTTCCATTATCAATTGATATCATTTCACTATTTCTGCTTGAAAAATGATCAATCAATTACCAAAAATAGTTGCTCATCAGTTAATCGACTAATCACTTCAGCTCTGGTACCGAACAATGCTAGAAAAAAAAAAAAAACCTGCTGATGCCTTTCAGATCACAGCATCAACTTTCCCAAGGTTCCTACTTATTGATGATATGTGATATGTCAAGTGAGTAACTGTCACAATAATAATGTTTATTAACCGTAAAATTTAAGTTGGATGGTAAAATAGTTAAAGTGGCTGCTGTAGTTTAAGGTGCACAGTCTACTGTGGCAGAGAGACACTAAGTTTGTTTTATCATAGACATATTAAACTAATTCTACTTTTTTATGACTGAAAACACACGTGTGTGTGTGTGTGTATATATATATATATATATATATATATATATATATATATATATATATATATATATATACACACACACATACATATACACACACACACAATTAGAATGATCTAATTATTGATGTGCTCTGTTTATGTCTCAGCTACATGAAGCTTTACGATTACTAATATTGAAATGTGGCAAAGTTGTTTCCTGTGTTTCACCGCGGCCCCCCTCCCGAGCCCATGCTCCTCCTCTCACCTGACGAAGCTGGCTATATAGACATGCGTGAAGGTGGCCATCAGGTACTGGCAGTCGAATCGATCCATGATGCCGCCGTGGCCGGGGATGGTGCTGGCGAAGTCCTGCAGGTGAGGAGAGACCAGGGCATCATTAACATCAGAACACAGGTTCCCCCAGGTGAACAGGTGTAACATGGGTATGTGGTTATCAGAGCCATCCATGTTATGCAATGCATTACATAAGATTTTCTTAAGTTAATATGCTCTGGTGTTTCAACGCTGCAACTTGCAAATATCACCCGTCAAACATGCGGTGTCACCAGGCGGCAGTCAGCAAATTTCAGAGGCAACGACTCTGCAAACATCAGCCTGCGCTCAGTTGTTTGAGAAATGACTTGAGCTGAAGCTACAGCGATGGCTGACAGCAGGAGGCTGCAGTTTACCTCAACAACCTGCAGCAGTGACTGTGTGCCGCTGAGTCAGGGATTAAGCAGAGTGTTGGTGAAGCTACCTGTCACTTTAAGTAAAATCTCAGCTCTTCACCGCAGCCCGAGTGGTCCGACCGGTTCCTGCTAAATTTGAATGTCTCCCTGAAACTGGTCTGTCTCTGTGATCTTGTAGCTTTAGGTGGAGCCAGAAACTCCAGTATCATGAAAAACACAGACTGCAGAGAAACTAACTAATAACATGCGGCAATGAAACAGGAAACAATGAGCTTTAAGATCTCAGATTTAAAAAGGACAAAAACAGATTTAAAAAGGACAACAGCACCAAGTGGAAGATGCTTAAACAAAGAATGATGCATAAAGAAAAAGGGAAACAAGACTAAAACAATAAAATATTAACTACGCAAATCTCATTAAGTAAGAGTTAAGTGAAACAGCACGAGGGAGAAACGGAGATGTTCTGTACTTTTATTTTGAAGGCTCGCTTGAAGCCGCTGGCAAAGAAGCCGCCAAATGGCCCGATGAGAGAAGCGAAGGACGAGAGGAAGACGCTGTGGATCTGGAAGGGGTACAGGTTCACCGTTTTCTAGGAGAGAGAGAGAGAGAGACAGAGTGAGAGAGAGAGAGAGACAGACACAGAGCGAGAGACAGAGAGAGAGACAGAGAGCGAGACAGAGAGAGAGAGAGACACAGAGACAGACAGAGAGAGACACAGAGACAGACAGAGAGAGAGAGAGACACAGAGACAGACAGAGAGAGAGAGAGAGAGAGAGACAGAGAGAGAGAGAACTTTTATTAGATTAACAGCAAAAAAAAGCTCAGTTTTAATCTTCTCTCGGGGGAAAGAACCCTAATGCTAAAACAGACGGGAAATCTGCAGCGTATTTATGCATGTGGGTGCAAGCTTAATCTAATGCTAATCCTACTACGGTCCACATAAAATCATTCATACAAACAGTATATAAACAAACAAACAAACAAACAAACAAACAATCAAGCATTGACTGACACCCTGTCAGTTTGAGCAAAATTACATTATTAAAAATATAAATACGCAACACATCAGACAAACAAAAACAATACATGTACTGAATTGAAGCAATAATCTTTTTGTTTTATGCCAATAAATGTCATTTGTTAACGAGGAAACAGGCCTTACCCATCTCAGTGTGTTTTGTACCACGGCGGGGAGAGTATACTCCTGCATCACAAAGATATCAGAGGGCTCACACTCAACTGTGAACCCGTTGGTCTCACTGTTGAAGCCCACGGGACACACAAAGTACTGGAACTGAGACAGGAGGTAGGCCAGCTGAGGGTAAGACACGACACAAACACGAGGACACGTTATCACCACAACTGACGAAGAAAGAATCAGCTACATGCTAAAAACAAAACAAAAAAACATCAGTGTTCGATACTGAAATTGATCAGTAAATGTTGAGATGCAGCAAAAATTATGTTTAAAATCACAAAAATACAATTTAAACTACAACTTGAGACAGAAACTGAAAATGAAAACAGTGTGTGACGGTTGTTAAGCATGATGGGACACCGCCAACATCCACCACCCAAAACAAATCATACATTTTTTTCCAATGGCCGTTTCTTATCTACACTGCTGTTCGTGCAGATAACCAAACGCAATTTAGACGTCCCATTCTCTCTGGTTGGGAGCATATCAGCAGCTGCAAACAGTGGCCCAAACATACAAAACACAATTTCCTGCCTGTAGAAAAAGGAAAATATGTGAGAGAGTCTTAAAAAAAAAAAGAAGCAAAAAGCAAATGTGATGTACTCACGATGAAGCCAAAGACCACAGTGGAGAAGAAACCTCCGATGAAGCCCTCCCAGGTTTTCTTGGGCGAGAGCTGCAGAGACAGAGACAAAGGACGTCTTTCACATCAGCATGACATGTGGTATTTACTCAGCCTCACCGCCACCTACGTGTGATTTAAAATAAACCTCCTCTCCTCCCTCTGACTTACTGAAGTCTTCTTCTGTGGATAAACATGCAGCTGCAGCAGCAGCCGTGGAGTTCAACGTCCAAGAGGGATTTATTTAAGAATGGGGTTCTGGGAGTTATTTATTAGCAGAGTTATCTGACCACAACACTGCTGGAGGAAGAACTATTTGATGTAGAATGACCGAGCATGCACGTGTAGGAGTAATAATAATAATAATAATAATAATATAATAATAATAATAATAATAATAATAATAATATAATAATAATAATAATAATAATAATAATAATAATATAACAGACAAACCCAATCAACCCCAACCATATGTTCACGGCCTGCCCTGACATCTAGTCTCACTTGGACCAGGAAGCAATGACTGGCAAGAGTCCAGGAAGCGTCCTGATCCGCCACCAATCTGAACATCCTCCGCTCCTCAGATGCGTCTGTCCAACAACACCCCCAAAAATAATCAGGTGCAACACAATGCAACCTCTGCGAATACGACTCTGAGGACGGACTGGGCTCACACTTCAGTTATAGAACGACCATGTCTCTTGCGTCAGACAGCGGCCTCTACACCACATGTTCTCTAACCAAAACATCTCTTTAGGACAGAGTCACGATGTCTCAGCTGGACCAAAGATGGACAGAAAACTCTTCAACTCATTTAGGTAAATTGTAATATACATATAGGTATATTACCTTGTATGTAAATCTCTCTCGCGTGTAATTATCATCAATGAGATGATGTTCGATTTACCTTGATCAGTGGAGTCCTGCCGAAGAAGAACCCAAACAGATAGGCCATGATGTCATTACAGATCACAATGGAGATCGGGACGATGAACCTGGAAAACAGGAATTTCAACAAGAGTTGAGACGCGACGGAAGAAACGACAGCAAACCACAAAACTAAAATCTGATCAGTTCTTACTGAAGATGAAACTGTAAAACTAATTATTCTAATGTGTTACTTATTTGGATGAAAACTGATTTACACAACATAGCTTTAACAGAATGTGTTTTATTTCTAGCTGGACGGCAGCGAGCACAGCTGCGACGACACAAACTGTATGTGGTGACTGTCGAGAGAGAGAGAGAGAGAGAGAGAGAGAGAGAGAGAGAGAGAGAGAGAGAGAGAGAGACAACGAGGCAGGTTCCTCTGGTCTGTGTTGTCCGTGTCCTGCTTACCAGATCATTCCTTCAAACAGGTTCTGAATGACAAGGTGGGACTGAGTTACCACAATCAACAGGGTCACATGGGTCCAAGCAAACTGGAATGGCAAACACAAACACAAAACAGCGTCACTGCACCGGAATGTCGCAGCGCTCACTCAGGAGTCGGTTCGTGTCACAGATGGCGGGGTCGTACGGACAGACAAAAAAAAAAAAAAAAAAACACAAAACGAGGTGAGGGACGCAGACAGAGCGAGAGAGAGAGAGAGAGAGAGAGAGAGAGAGAGATGACGTCATGACAACACATGTCAACACATATTCAAACAGGAATTTTGTGAAGGTTCATGCAACAAAATCATTAAAAATAAAATAATTTAAATTAAAAACAGCAACACAGCAGCAGCATTGTGAAATCAGGAAATTTAGCTCATAAGTTGCCACTTATTAAAAAAATGATAATTTCCCAAAATTAAGGCAGTTTGCATAAATCTGCCTGCAAAACAATTTATATAAAAATAAAAACTCAATTAGTCATTAAATGCAAAATAGTCAATAAAGTTAGTTTGGGCCAATGAAATGTGGTGCACAAAAAAAAAAAAAAAGGTGCAGAGAAAGCACAACAGACGTATGTGAGGTGAAATGAAGCTGACGCCATTGCAGAAGTTCTGCGTTTATGCACGATCAAATTGTGCGTAGTAATGTGAGCAGTGATACGGTTCAACAAGAGGGAGTAAAGACTTCTACAATGGCAGCATCACAGCACAAAATGAGTTTTCCAAAAATCTTCTCAGAGGGAGTGGGAGGCAGTGGAAGGGGATGGAGGAGGAGGAGGAGGAGGAGGAGGAGGAGGAGGAAGAGGAGGGTTACTTGGCTGATACACACCATATAAAACTGCAGGCGGTAATGTTTCTTCACTAAACTCAGCACAAACATGCAGAAACCTGTGAAAGAGTAGATAACATGCTGTCAGCGTTTACTCTCAGATACAGAGTAGATATTAAATAATCATAACAATAAACAAATGATAAATAAATACATATATATTGTATGGGGAGGAGTGTGTAGCATGCCGGTGACTGAACAATTTTCTTTCACACAAAACATCTTTAAATCGTGTGACTATGCAGATTTTACACTGATTTGAATTCAGGCTTGTGATTTCACACTGAGGGGGCTGTCGGCTGAAAGCTCCTGTGTCAGGTTTGTCCACGTGAACCTGGGAAGGCCCCCGGGGGAGGGGGTGGGGTGGGGTGTTGGATGGGTGGGGAGCTGTTACCGCCAACACACTGAGAATTGGCTGTCTGCTTCAAAGTGTCCCCGGGGTTTCAAACCGCAGCTGACGTCTGGCCGGGCCGCTCGACTGAAAGACAACTGTGTCAGCAAGACTGAGGGAGAAGCGCGTTCACCCCGCTTCAGACTCTCAGACTAACCACCGAGATATCAGCGGACAGAACCTCCATTCATCCCAGAGGGAAACCTCCGCGTCGCAGCAGCAGCAGCATAATGAAAGTCGAAGTGCTGCTGCTGCTGCGATCCCCGTCATCAGAGAAGTGCAATCCAACAGGAATGAAGTGAAATCTTCTGCAAATGCAAAGTGCGTATTCAGATTAATTTACAACAATTTTAATGTTTGCCCTTGTTTTCTCTTAAATATATTTTTTACGAGCCCAGTTGTTGGTTTGACGTCTTCTTCCTCGTTTGTGCTCGGAAAGACGTCGCAGCACAGGAGAGGGTTAAAGACTAGCGGGGTGTCGTGTTTAAATCACTGCCGATCGATCGGCCGATAAATCCCCCACGTCTACTGCACAATCATCTGATCATCTGACCCGGGGGTGAATTTCTAAGTGGGTTTTTTTAACCAGTGTGAAAGCGGCTTAAAAGTCCTAATTAAGTAGCAGTGCAGCTGACAGGTGGGATTGATTCATCACTGCATTACCACAGAATGATAAGGTAAATGACAGGATGTCTCCTGAGTTTAAAGGAGCTTCCAATTGCAAAAAGCTTATTACTAACATGCGGTATTTTGTACATTGTACCATAAATAAGAGATCAATCGATCTGGGTTTTCTTTGTAGCTATTGGAGGGAAGTTTAAAAACTCTTCACATTGTAAAACTCTGGAACATTAAAGCAGCATTTGCTTCTTCAAACACACACAAATGTAAACTATTTGTGCTCAGCTAGAGTTCACTAAAGTTTATCCTTTTATACTTGTCAACAGCGCTAAACAAATAAAATTCATCATTGTTATTATTGTGGAAAACTTGTTAACCACCACTTCCTTTTACACACAATGCATGCGGATCTTTAGTTTACCGAGAGTCCAGATAAAAGCCGCAGCTCAGTGTTTTATGACACATCCGGCTGCAGCTTAGCAGAGCAATCAACCGACCTATCAGCAAATAAAAGCTTCAGGAAACTAAAGTTAAAAGAAAGTTAATATTCTAAGTTCTCCCTGAGGTTTTTGTTGCTCTTTTCCTTCTATTTTTCTCCCACGTAATGTTTGTTTGTGACTCAACTCCACCATACACACAGTTTGCTGAAACGTAATCCACCTCTTGTAAAAGAAAGCGGGAGCAGAGGGGCCAAAGAGCGTGTGTGCATGTGTGTGTGTGTGTTCGGAGATACAGGACTCAGTATTGTCTCGAGGGGTGAGAGTCACCTGCGAGGTACAAAGCAAAAGAGATGAAGCGGTGATAGCGAGCCAGAAACTGCAGAGGCTCCTCCCTCTGCACCAGAGCCCCGAAGTAGTCCGCCACGGTTTCACCATAGAAGAAGTAGTTGACGCAAATCAGGAAATACCTGAAACAAAAGAGACAGAGGGGATTAGTTTTTGTTGACATGTTGTTTTTGTTATTTTGGGTTTGGTTTTGATGAGAGTTTACTTTATGAAAGAGTTTGTTTTACGTGCAGAAATGTGAACTTGTGTATTGAAACAAAAAGCGTTCCCACTGTACATTAACCTGCTGCGTGTGTTTGTGTGTGAGGGGCTGATATGACGTGTGGCCTTGGTGAACGGGGCAAGTTTCAATTAGCCTTCATTTACTGCCAGCATGGCAGTGATCTTTGCTCCTGCTGTGTGTGTGTGTGTGTGTGTGTGTGTGTGTGTGTGTGTGTGCAAAGGTGACCTGTTAACAAAAACACTGGAACAGACACAGAAGCAAACTTAGGCTCTGCAGGTGCAGGTGGGTGCAGCATATTCAGAAAAAACTACCTGCAGACGAAGCTGAACTGAGTCAGCGTTTCACCGGAGGAAGAGCAGAGTTACACGACTGGAAAAATTTGAAATACTGTCTGTTTTCTAACTTATTTAATCTCCGTATATACCATTAAAGCATAAAGACGGCTCAGAATGAACACACCTAACAATGGCCTGGGTTTTTATTCCTTCTCAGTACTAGTGCTGATACATGAATGAGCTTCTGTACTTTAAATTAAAACTTATTTTTTTGCAAAACACGTTTTTCTTATTTGCCAAATAGAAACTAAATGTCTCAAAATTTTCAAACGGCGTCTTCACACAAGCACTTTACTTAAATCTGAAGCCCGATTGATCAAAGGGTTTACTGTCTTTGAAATATTTGATGACAGAGACACGGTTTGGTCACCACCAAAATGAATGAAGTGCTTTATATGTTTGAAAGCGACCCCCGGTGTAAAAGCATCTTCTATCAGTACTTCCCGATATGATGTATAGTGTGTATCTGACCTAACAAAGCTTTGTTTTCCTGGAACATCTTCACCTCCGTGAGATATATCTTACGAGAATATTTGCTGTGTTGAGATTTGAGCTGAAACTAAAAAGTTAAAATCCTGCAGTGTGCCGCTCTTTCAAGGCTAAAAACATTCTCCGTTCATAAAATATTTCACCGTGAAATCCTTTTCTCCTTACCAGCTGAGAGTCCTGAACCAGGGCAGCTCGTAGGAATGGTAAACCCTGTAGCCAATGGTGATGATTTCTTGGAAACACTTGATTTGGACCGTCATGACCTACATCAGATGACAGGAGCAGCAGCAAGACGGGAAATCCCAGACATATTAATCATAAGATAAAGAAAACGCAGTAGGATGGATGCAGCTTCGGTTTCACTCGTTGCCACTTACCACTAATATAAGAGTGACAGGTCCCATATAGATGATGAGGAAAAAGCCTGAAATCATGGCTAAAGACAGAACCCCTCGTATCCAGTAGTTCTTCCATCTGTGGAGAATGGAAACTTTGAATTAGTGATATTTTTCCTTCTTCTTCTTCACATAAATATTTCATCAAATCATTTATGTTTCATTTGAATTTTCTTTCCAAGAAAAAAAAAGGGAGAGAAAAGTATTTCTGGATTTTTCAGTTATAAAGCACGGACTGCATGAAATTCAACATTAGAGCCATGAAATTGTAATAGTGGATCACGATGAGCAGAGTCTTTGACTTTAGACAGCTGATGTGCTTATTTATTATCAGCTGACTGGTTGGAGTTAAAGGGGCGGCAGAGAGAGAGAGGAGAGGAAGCCCCGAGGCGTTTGTCAGTTGCCGTCAGAGAAGAGGACGGTACGTGGTCATAGCTGCTGCTTTTATAACATTTAAGATTCATCATCTGGACACTGTGAATGTCTTTATGAAATTTCACGGCAACCGATCCAGTAACTCTTGGATTAAAGTATAATATATACTGATCTTATGATCTTACTCTACCTGCTTTTGATGAATCGATTTCAATCTTTTTTCTCCGGCGTCACGGTTTGGAAATCTATCTTTAAAGAGCAGGAGTTCTCGTAATCAAAACGGTCTAGTGGAGCTGATCAGTGAGTCGCAGCTTAACCTCAGCATCACCTGTACACCAGACAGATACAGCTGGCTCCGTTTTAAATGACGACCCACACATCTTCGAACGGTGAGATTCAGCTTTTTCCTTCAGGACGAAGGTTGACAGTCCCCAGAGTGCAGATCAAAAACGGTTCAAAAATAGAGCTTTGTTCCAGCAGCCATCACTCATATGAATAAGTTGTAGTAACATTGAATAGAAGCAATGTTTAATTAAGCAATTTATTTATTTTTATTTACCTTGTGCACATGATGTTTTTTTGTTTTTTAATGCAAAGGAAGTTAAAATGTCCAACTTTACAGCAGAAAAAAACATGTTTACAGCCTGTTTACATTTTATTAAGGCTTAAAGTTACGTATTAATTGAGGGCGTGGCCTCTTTGAGTGACAGGTGGGTGAGTGTATGCTTGCCACAAAACGGCATTATGCACCGAAGTCTCAGCTCCACACACGCCCCTAGGATTAGCTAGGAGTTAGGGGCAGAGTCAGGCACTGCCAAGATGGCGACGGCGGAGCAGCTCACTCTGAGCTTCAAAATCGCTCTGCCGAAAACTTGTGGGTGACGTCACGGAGGCTGGACCATAGACTGCGGGCCGGACTACCCACACAGTCGAGTGAACGACACTGCGGTGAAGCACAGTTGAAGTCTGCATCCTTTTCTTATCAGGTATTGTGGTGTTGTGGCTGATTAATTATCTAAACCTAACAGCAATTCATTTAGTCAACCCCTCGTGCTGTGACACAAAATATGTACCGAGGCCTGTGCTTTTCCCCAGCACCCGTCATGCAGTCGGGTCGGTGTCGCTGTGGGACGGACCACTGCATGGCGTGCTGCCTGCGAGCAAAACAATAGAGAGGAAACAACTGAAAGCTGCACAGGAGCCAAGCAGGACTGAGAGGCTGCTGCCTGCTGTATGAATGGAGCAGAAAAACAGCTGCATCATGAGGAAAAAAATCTCTCTCTCTCTCTCTCTATCCCTTCATTCATTCACTTTCTCCCACTGAAACTTCCACCCTTCCTCCTCCCGTCACCTTCAGGTCACTCTATTCATCCTTATCTCATGAGTCATCTTGCTCTTTTCGCTAGTTACGTTCATTCACCGCCATCCCTCCTCCCCCCTCCTCCTCCACTGCACCTTCCCCATCCCTCCATCTGTTTCTCTTCTATTTTCTTCCCTCCCCCTCCGCAGTGTGTTCATCCACAGGTCTCTCTGCAGCACACCAGCTCCAATGCCGTTTCGAGCCCGCAGGGGATTAGCGCTCCCCTCTTCATGAGCCTTTAAGCCCTGTGACCTGGCCGTCACTCATTGGTCACGCCCTCCGCTTTCTCATCTGCGTTTTCGAACACGGCCTCCTCCTGTGCGCTGTTCAAGGTGCCGGCGCAGAACCTCCAACGCCAAACTGTGTGACGGTGCTTCTTCTAATGGTCGATTGTGGAGAGTTTTAACTTTGCATTTCTAAGACTTTTATTTTGTTGTGTTTATGTTGAAGTTGTGGCACCCGCCATAGTTGCCACACCTAAGCGTTATTCTGGTCCTTGACACAATGACAACAGTTTTGCTTGCATGAAAAAAAAAAAAAAAAAAAATCATAGTTGAAATAGCAGGTTGTCAGCACACACGCACACGCACACACACACGCACACACACACACACACACACACACACACACACACACCTTTCTCACACCTTGACATTCAGATTCAGCTGAGTAAGTAATACGGTTCAGTGACTTGTACAAGGTGTGTCAGCTGAGGGAAACTGGATTTGTTTTTGTTTTTTCTTCCTCACAGGCCCCGCAGGCCGACTTCTCTCAAAATCTACAAACTATTTTAGCCACGTGACTTATTATTACAATCCTGTTGAATTTGTTTATTCATATAAAGATACACAATCTTAGTAGGGTGACAGGAGAGACACCTCACTCACTCTGCTCTGAAACACCTAAAGTTGGTTTGCTCCGATTCAGCTCACGAGTTTGTAAAATTGTCGAATTTCGGTTTGTTTTCACACAGAGAAAAATTCAGGTGAACCAAAAATGCATCGTTACAAACCAGGTGAGAACATTCCTCTCCTCTCCTCTCCTCTCATTGGTCAGACTGTCGTGGCTGGAGCAGGGAAGCGAACACCAAAGACAAACCGCTCAAGAGCTCGTTTGGGACGTGACCGGTGTGACTGTTCTGGTCCGCACCCCGAGTGTGATTACTGTTTTCACAGCCGCCCAAACGAATCGTACCAAGGGGGAAAACCAAACCAGGTTTCGGGGGAACCAGACTAAAAAGTGTCTTATTCCCCCACATCTGGTGTTTTAATGATGGCGGTGGAGAGCGCCAGCACCTCAGTTTAGGTTGACTGGTGACTGTGAAAGCCATAGCGATCATCGCATCATTTTTCATACTCATCAAACCATCAGTGACGCCTCGTGCCCTGTGGACGGGGCCACTATCATCCCTCACAGGATAAAGGTGATCACTCAGAACAACTCTGTATTGATTTGTAGTTTCCCTTCTCTCTGAGGAAACGCATGGCCCTGGTGAAACGCCTCCCCGGCAGAACAGAGCCACCGGATCCCCTCCCTGTAGGGGTCAAGCTCTCAGGCCTGTACCGTTCTCCTGGTGTTCGCCACACACCTGTGGAGAATATCGCAAAGGATGACTCAGCTGCCGGCATCTCCATAGACATAGTGCCTTTGGTTTCTGCACCACTGAACATTCATGTAATGAGAGGTTTACGTACTGTAACCCTACTATAATATCTCTATATGATATTGCTCTCGCTGATGCAGTGCGATCAGGTCCTGCAGTGACATTCTCACTCAACCTGAGAGAGAGTCGCTCTAATGCACGCGCATCAGATGCGCGCCGTCCACAACAATGTCCGACTCTATTTACTTGTTTTTCACCTGGATCTAAATCCAGACCGCGGTCACCGTTCCTCTTGAAACACACACTGTACCCCAACAATAGACCCTCTTTCAAAGTCACTTAGATCTTTTCTTCTTGCCATCTTGATATGATCTATTTCTGGTCCAATTAACCTTCATGCGCAGGGGAAGGATGATCAATCACACTGTCGGGGTCTTTGCATGAAATATGGAGAGGAAACCGCTTGTTACAGAAACATTACGGCTGAAGTAGCCGACACATACTCAACACTTCAGGCACCGAGTCATCTGACCCGCACATTTTATGCTCCGTTTTGCACATTTTATGCTCAAGAACTTAAACCCTCAAGGCTGAAGTTTACATTTTGGTTCACAGTCGAGCGGCGGACCACGGCACTTCGGTCTGCGACCATCTTAGACAGAGTTTAGACTTGCAGGGCTAAATGCTTAAATGTCAACAGATCCTTGATTCTTCTTCATTTGGTTCTGTGTGGCAGGATCAAGCTGCAGAGGAATTTTTCTAAGCCGTGACCAACTGCACAATGCACTTGAGGAACAAAGCGACAGCTGTTGGCATCCGTCTCGTGAGCATGTGTGTCGTACCTGGGCGGCAGGCCCTCCAGAGCTTTGTTCAGGCATTGTGGAGTGTTGTCTGTGTCTGCTGTGGAGAGAGGAACATCTGGAGTGTCTGGTTTGGAGTCACCGTCACACTCTCCCTCTGCGTCGACTTGCAGGCCCAACCTGTCGTCACTGTCGGCCTCCTGCCAGAACACACACACACACACACACACACACACACACACACACACACACACACAGATATTCAAATAGTGACTTAAGATAGCGAGTGTTCACCTGACACATGGGTCAGTGTAGAAAACACGGGCAGACAACAGGGCAGTGTGCACATTGTGATAACAGAAAAAAGGGAAATATTTAAGCATCATCATCATCCTGTAAAGAGATGAGTAGGGACACGGCGAGCTGCGAGCGCTCCTGTGAATGATGCAAACGACAAGTAAATGTTGAGGTAGTCAAATAGAGTCCCGTCTAAACGGAGGCCCCGAGCGGGCGGCTGAGAGGAGGAGGAAACTACAGAAGTGCTGCCATGTGTCCTCGAAGCTTGGCTGGGATTCAAGTAGGTCTGCAAGTAACTGTGGAGCAACACGTGGGTGTGTTTGTAATTTCCTCTTTTAAACCAGCGGCAGCCTCGAGGAATTCAAAACCATCCGAGCGTCAGTGACCTTATCCCCACATAATATCTACTGAATTACAACTGTGAGGGAAGGTAGAAGCTCCTTCTTCACTCTCCATGAGACACTCCACACTTCGTTTTGTTGCCTTTATATCTTTTATATATGACATATCTAATATCTAAACATCCACTTTTAAAAAGGTAATCTGAACATTATAATTCCATTATAATATTTCATCATATTATTCCAACCAAACAGAATCTGCAAATTGCACTTAAAAAAAAAAAAAAAAAAAAAACCAAAAAGGAGAAAGTTTGAGGATTACAGGCCGAGCACGAGTGAGCTGAAAGTTTACACCTGGTGTCAGCAGGTTAACAGGCTGCTGCTCCGGAGCCAAACATCTTTAATAGTGTTAATGAATCTTTAATCTGGATTTAAACGCAGCCAACAGACGCAGCCTCTTAAAAAAAAAAAAAAAAAGCCTCTATCGTGAATGTAACAGTCAAATCTAACGCTGTGTGTTCACTTTATACAAAACCTGTTCTTCAAATCTGTCCTGGGTTTGTTGCTATAGTTACAATTTGAGTCATAATTTACTTCCTGGAGGCTTAATTCACCTTCACGTAAAAAGGTACATTTATTTTTGGTCCACTTGCTAATGTAATATTATTTGATTTCAGTGATTTCTTTCAAGTGCAAGTAAGGGTCATCATTTTACATTTCACCAACCTTAATTTAAAAAAAGTGCACTTGAGTTTACAGTAAACAAAGCAACAATTACAACTCAGCACATGATGAAAAGTGAAGATAAAAACAGGGAGAAAATGCACATTGGCTGCTGATTATGGACCACAAACCCTAAAAAAATATTGAAAAAAAAAATTGAAGGATAAACTACAGCGCTTTTCAAAATTGTAGAAGATATTTAATATTTTCTATCGATTTTTCTCGTTTTCTAAAATCTAAAAATGACCTGAATGAATTAAGATAAATACGATTAAATTAAAATAAAATAACGAGCCTCTCTTGCAGCCATATTTGTGAAAATCACACATCAGGATTGTTGGCTCAGCCTCCGACGCTCTACCATCATTAATTAGTAAGTGAAGTGACATCCTAGATATTAAGCCCAGCACTTCAGCTCTTCAGTTAACACCAGTAATGGTCGATCGTGTAACAAAGCAGTGAGTGGAGAAGCTTTTTCTCCCTGAACGAGTCTATTTTTAAAACCAAGAGAAATTCCTCCTGAGCTCACACACTCATTGTGGGAGATTAAGTTTCCTTTTTGCGCTTGATGGCCTCGCCGACGCTCCTGGAAAGTTGTTTCCTTTCATGGTCGCTTTTGCTGAAAACGTGGCTAAATACGGTGAGCGAGGGCATCAGGGTTAAATCAGAGAGCTCTTCGTTTAGAAATAAGGTCTCTGATCTCGGCCAGATCTTATAATTAGCTGGGGGAGCGTTGAAAGTCGGAGCAGGTCTGGGCTGAGAAGGAGGGAGAGGGTCATTTGAGTTGCTGCTGGAGTTCAGAGGAGAAGAGGTGTAATTGTAGATATCTACTCAGGTTTTAATGAGGAAAGGCTGAAACAGTGGAAGGCTGCAGGGTCCTGTCTGTCTGACTGCTGGTTACATACCTTGACTGAAAAAGGAAAGAACACAACAGAGTCCGTGGAAGATTCACCTGACACCGAAGTCAAAGTGAGACGGACTAATACTCTCCGAATTTTACAGCACACACGAGCCATGGTTCGACTATTTATCAGTCTCTCTGTAAATAAAAATAATCATCATAAAAACAGGTATATCCCAGAATCTGGCTCAGACATTACACACCTGCAGAACAGCAATACAAGCCCGGACATTTATATATTAAAACAGAGCTGCGCGACTACTTGATTAATAGTTGATTATTTGACAAAGAGAAAATTAATCTGGAACTATTTTGATCATTTTGACGCTTCTCAGATGTGATGATTTGCTGCTTTTCTTTGTACTTAATTATAACATGAATATTATCTCGGGATATTACAGTGGCCTTGAATATCTACTCTATTGGTGAAATGACATGACAAACAGGAAGAGACGTAGAACATAGTGGCCGCCTTTCACTATTTTCTGACATTTTACAAAACAATTAATCAATTAAATGAGGAAACAATCAACAGATTCATTGATCATGAAATAATTGCTTGTTGCAGCACAAAAAAAAAAAAGAAGAGATCCAACTTTGAATATTGATATTGTTCCGAAAAAGTGAAACTGGTTCAGGTGTAATATTTATCCATCTTGCCTCATTTACTGTCCTCGTTTTCATCATTTAGTGTGATCATTTACAAATTCCTTTCAATCAATACCTGCCCACAAGTTTGTCAGTTTTACGGTGTGTTCAGATAGAAAGTAAAAAAGGGAATGTTCACTGTGATATATTCCCTAGGCTTGAGCTGATATTCAATATTATCGAATATTGCAGTATTTCCCGCTGTTCATGATATTTGTCATAATATGGGAAAAAAACAAAACAAGAAACAAACACCTGAAACATTAAATACAACAATATAATCCTAGTTTGCTCTCTATTGTACTCGGCTTGTGTCACACCATGTGATCTCAGGTCTATATTGGCAGCCGCTCTCATTTTTTTTTTCCATTAATCATCTGTCTAAACTCACCAACTCTAAGATTCACCTCTCGTTCCATCTGATGTGCTTGATCCTGAAACAAACGTCCCGTTATATAAGTGACATTTATTTGACGTTAACCTTTTATTTAACCGCTGATATTAGCGGCTTTTGATAAAGATGATTCCTGGTGATCATGGTTTATTTAAAAATCGGTTTAAATTGGACGAGATGCTGAAGCCCAGACTGAAACAAGCTAACACTGTTAGTGACACATAATGGGTCATACTCACTAACAGGCTGCAGAGTATGAGTCACCAAAGATGAAAAGTTCAACAAGTAACTAAAAATGTTGGATTACTCACAGCAGCTTTTGGCTACACAACCATGTAAGGTTATGAGCACAACATACACCAGTGTGTGTGTGTGTGTGTGTGTGTGTGTGTGTGTGTGAGAAACAGAAAACACATGCAACACAATAAGACGTCCAACAAAGAACAGAACAAACTTTCATGATGACGTGACTGTTACCTGGTGGTATGTTCTCACCCTCGTGTCTTTGGCCGATCCATTACTTCATACACACAAACGTGTTACATGCAGAGCAACGTTATTACGGCTTAATCTGGGATGAATGTACTCAAGCTTCTTAATTAAACTGTCAAACACTGTTAATCTTTTGTTTACTTAGCAAAAGCGTGCTAACCGCTGCGTAATCACAGTCAAACAACGCTGCTGCAAAATCTGTGTGATATCAATCCAAGTTACGCTATGGAGTCAAACTAATCCTGGGCCTCTGAGAACCTGTAATCAACACCAGCAAACACAAGAAGAAAACACAGCTAACGGAGCATGAGATGAAACACAAAAGGCGGCCACAGCAGGTGGTGCATCCGAATATTCACTTTCTACTAGACGGCCATGTTTTTTTTTTGTTTTGTTTTTTTACAGTCAGAGACATTAAGGCGGCAGCATGACTGTCCTTGCAGCTCAGCTAACCTCCACTGTCGTCTTTGTCCTCCTCCTGGCTATTAATGCCTTCTCTGCAGAGACAGGAGGAGGAGGAGGAGGAGGAGGAGGAGGAGGAGGAAGAGAGGGGGGAGAAGTGACAAGCAGCTCGAGCCACGTCTGCACTAAGGCCGTGTTCATGTCATCAGTACCTGCAGCACGGCGCTCCCACTTGCATTATCAAACACACGGTTGTTTTTGTTTATATGTGGAAACAACTTCTGTCTCGTGCTGAAACTATTAATAGATTAATCAATAAACAGAAAAAACTTATTTAGCTTATTATTATTATCTTAAATACCAAAAATGCTAAAATTTTCTCCATTCACCCTGAAACATCAAAACTATTCAGTGTGAAACATGAAAGACGAGTCTTTTCACTTCTACATTTACCTGCCTCGACTAAAACCTGTCTTTCTGCAAAGCCACGACATGACACCGTATCCATATTCCAAGCTCGCCGAGTTCTTCTGTGTCTGAGCGGTTGATTAAAATCTGAGCGCCTCATTTCATTTGAATAAAACAACGATGACTTTGTCAACCACTCAACAGTACCTGACACAGGAGAGCTGTCAAAACCTCATGAGAGGTAGAACAGTTTAATGCTAACACAAGAACCACTGTTTTATCTTTGGTAAATTTATTGAGGTGATTCAATTTTACCAGAAGAAAAACAAAAATAAAACAACCGGTGTGATGTTGTGAAGAGATTCACTCAGTGTGATTGTATGCATGTGCAGGTAGTTCTTTACTGAGTGTTATACACCTAATTATTATTCTTTCAAGGTGCTTCCAAGCTCAGCTATGGCTGTTGTAAAAAGATTTTTCCCACCTTTATTAACTGATGCTAAAATGTATTTTTGTAAAAATCTGTATTTTTGTAAGAATTCAGGAGCAAAACAGATAATTTGACAACTGAATTAACTGTCACTGTTCACAAAGACAAAGATAATTCTGTTAATAAGAAATATTAGGAGAGAAAAATCAACAAACTAACATTATTATTAAATCAAAATTAAGATTTCCAACGTTCGTGATAGAAATGTAACGTTTTAAACTAGTTTGATGTATTTCTAACTTTTAAAAAGACATTTTGGGAGCATGTCAGCAAAGCTACTAATACACAGACTGTTTTAGAGTGAGTGAACCAACGAGTCGTGCCACTTTGCCCTGCAGATAAAAAGTTGTTTCCTGCTCCAGCATGTCTAAGTGTGGGTAAGTTTGATTAGGGATGTGCATGGTGATCCCATAAAGTGTGACTGACAATATGGGCACACTAACAGAACTGTTTGTAGCTCTGACAGGCTCAATGCAACCTTTCATGGTGACAAGTTTAGTCAAGGTGCGATGACTTAGCATCTTTGCCGTTATTTTGCATTTAAACAGAAACATAACATTTAAAAAGAACTTCACTAAATCTATCAGTAAAACCTTTAAGGATACAACAGGTCCTTGTTAGTTGGTACAGTTTTCAAGTGTCACCAGCTGCAACGGAAACCTCCTACATTCTTGAATGAACCCTGAAATCATCACAAACTCGGCCGACAAAAGCAGTTCAGTTCGTTGCGCCTTAACCTGCTGCATCAAATGAATCTAAGAGCATTTAGCTTGATCAGCAGTAACTAGGAACAAGGACCAGTGAAGCACAGTGTTAATTCAGACAACTCTAATTCAGCCTGGAAGGTTTGATAGCAGTGAGAGGCAGCTATCGAGGAGGAAAACGTAGCAACGCTGGAGACAGAACAAGTCTCCACACCTGTGAGGCGCTGACCTGCAGACAGCAGCAGCAGCAGCAGCAGAGCCAGGCTCCGGTCACAGGGGAGAGGATCAATGAATAAGCTCAGGCCTACGTGGGTTTACTCATGCTGCACGGAATTAGGCTAATCAGCAACAAACACTGACCTCAAGTAGCACGGCTGCAAACAGCAACTTCCAGCTTCCCGCAGCACAAAGCAAAAAGGGCCATTTAGCAGGAGAAGACAGTCTGGAGTCTCGAGGCCAAAACACACCGGCGCCGAACGGCAAGCGTCGAAACACTCGCCCTTATTATTTTTCTATGTACCACCCCCGACATCGGCGGCATCTAGGTGCCCCCCAGCGCTGGTCAACACCCCACCCTGCAACACTTCACACCGCTGTTTTATTTCAAGCCTCGCCAACCATGAAAAAAAAACACTTTTTTTTTACCACTCTACAATAAAACGGTGACACGCGTGAGTAAGATCCAGGCGGCTTTAAACACTTTTATTTGAATCTCTAGAAACCGTGACAGCAACTCCTGTTTTGAATGAAAGTAATGTTGACAGAACAAACTTCTCTCCCAAACAGAAAAACAGCTAAAACAAACATGATGTGAGGCTGAGAAAGTAGAGCTGAAACTGAAGCTTTTTCGACATTAGTTTTAAAAAGTCAAAGAGATTTCAGGTTACAAACAGGGTTATCTGAATGCAGAGCCACAACAGGAAGCAGTAAAAACTCCTCTGCAGTCCAAAGACATTTTTTACTAGACCTGTGAAGAATGAAACTGTGACCATCAGAGAGTTAAACCACCTCCACCTCTACCGGTGCTACTACTGGAGGCTTCAGTTACGAGCAGCCGGCCAGCAGCCGGCCCACCAAGGTCAACTGTCACGTGGAGTCTTGAGCAGCCGCTAACTGTCCCGCCGACAGTGTTTGTACCATGAATGGAAAGCAGCAGTGTGAATCGAGCACACACTGCTGGGTATGCTAATTAATGAAAGTAAATATTGGCCTTGGAGATAACACACAGGGACACCGCTGCCGTTTTTTTAATGCACAGACTTAGAGCCCCGGGGGCCCAACGGCGTAAAAAGGGCCCACGAAGCTCAGGGGGAACACTTCCTGGCTTGAGTGTTTGGGAAGAAATGTGAAAGTGCAAAAATCAAGAGAGAAACATATTCAAAACTGTAAACCTCGAGTTTGAGACGACTGAAAATCCTCCAGCTTCAGCAATGAGGACACCTGCTTCCACATGTTAGCAGGCTAGTTAACTAACTAGCTTGTAACATTAGCGAATTTAGCATTTAATGTGGCCTTGCACAGGGAGGGAGTGAATATAAATACACGAGTGTGTGTGACTGTGACAATTTTAGTCGGTCCACAAAACACTCATTTAGAGCTGAAAATTAAAAATAATTAGCAAATATTCTCATAATCAATGAATTGTTTTGGTCATTTTTCAAGCAAACACTGTGACGGTTTTAGAGCTGCTTTCCAATGTGAAGATTTCCTTCTTCTCTCTGTTATATATTATTGTAGATTTGTGTTTCGAGCTGTTGATCGGGCAAAACGAGACACTTAAAGAAGATTTTTCTGACATTTTACAAACTAAATGATTAATAGAGGTGCTTCTCATGTGAACACGATGCGTTTGAGTGTTGCTGCAGGGTGCTTGGAAACAACAAAGTCATCCTTCAACCTCCAAAATAAGACACTTAAGGATTACTCATTCCTGACAAACTGTCACCTCTGCTCTGTAAACCTGCTTCTTATTAAAAACACCTCAAACTAACGGGTTTATTTCTCTCTCCGACAGTCTGCAGATCTTTCACACTGTCAGAGGACACATGCAGGATCGTCAAGTACTAGCAGGGACCATCCTAGGGAACATCCTAGTTCAGTGTTGCCCAACATTTCTCTCGGGGGTTTTTATTTTGGGGTGGATCTCGCCTGCAGCTTCTTCCTCCTGATCTGAATTATAGTAGAGAGAATCATTTCGCCGCAGCACTGTATGAGCTAAACTTAGGCGCACACCATTTAACTACAAGCCAATCAGGGCTCGGAAACCAACGTCACATGGTACCCACAAGTAGCTGAATAACCAGGCTGAGGTTTGGAAACTGTCATCGTGCCTCATTAGCGATTTTTGGCAGCAGGAGTCAAAACAAGCCTGACTCCAGTCTAAAATCCTGGCAAAGCATCAGCCTCATCTCTGCTCTTTGATACTCAGTCACATGATTTTGATATGATTTTATCGATTTTGCCCGTTGTTAATTGGCTTTCCAAACAGAGGGACTACTTTTTTCTTTGTTTCTATTTCCTCAAATGACTGAACTAATTTGATATGAACAACATTTCTACCAAAAACTCGTATTTTGAAGTATTTATGCTCCTTGAATGATTCTGTTTTCACCGGCCAAAAAGATTAAAGGATCTTTACTGCTTTTAAAAAACACAGCTGTTATTCTAGATTTCAACATTAAAACAGACAAAAAGTGTAAACATTTTAGCCAACAGCATTGTGACCAAACTTCAACAGAAACTTTTCAAATATAACAGGATCTTTGAACAAACTCAAGTAGCTTTTTATGCTTGAAATGGCAGCGTTTGGTGTAAACAATATGAATCATCACAAACCGAAGCTAAAAAAGTGCTAACAGGCTCATAATCAACCGGTGCTGCAACTGGAAAACAATCAAGCTAAAAGACGTAGATACTTCAAGTTTCAAATAAACTATTTAAAGATGCTTTATGTGAATGCACCATAGACAGAAGCTAACATCTCCAATAGCCAGAGAACCAAATGGCAGCTAGCTACATGCTAAAGGGTTTTATAATCTCACACTCAGCCGCATATATTATCAGAATTTACCTTGAAGCAAACAGGCAATTTGCCAACATAGTAAGTCAGAGCAGGGATCCTCCTCCATGTGTGTGTGTGTGTGTGTGACTGAATGGATAAATGGTTTGATTTATTTGTATACGCTTGTGTAGAACCACAACGCTGCAGTACACAAATACCAAAGCAATTACACGGTTTGTTCTCCTGACAGGAGGTTTTTATTTCTCAGTAAAATATCCCACCCACTCCCATTTTGAATATTTCTGTTGTACATTATACAGTGTTGTCCTTATCAGAGGTTTGAACTCTCAAATATTGATATTGACCTCAACAACCCAGTGTCAGTTTGGTTCTAATATAACAAAAACACAAGACATCATGATTATATGTGTAAGTTCATGCACCTCAATACAGAGGTGCATGAACCTAAAATCAGAAGGTTTTCATGTAAACAATGTAAACAAGGGTTAGCTAACAGGGTTCACCCTCCACGATATCCCTGCTTGAATCTGTCAAGTCATGCTTCTCATGTCTCCTGTGTTGAGACAGAGGGCTTCAGCGGGACGTCGCCAAAAATGGACTGTGAAGGAGACGAGGACGAACATGTTGGGACACTGATGCAGCTGTGTGCCACAATGACCAAGCTGTAAACACACAGCCAGGCAACCGTAACCAGGAAGTACGTATAGATGTGTATAACGTGTGATTGGTGCATGTGTGTGAGTTACACAAGTGAATCTGTTTTTAGTACGAGTGGCTCCAGAGGGAATTAAACTCTAGATAGAGGCAGTCAGACCCTGAATCTCTACAAAGACTCTGTTAGGAGATGTATAGCACGACATCTGTGTTTCGTGAATCGCTGTGACCTTGAGCTTTGACCTTTGACTGCCTAAATGTAATCAGTTCATCCTTGAGCCCAGATGAAGGTTAAGAATACGGCTGCAAACCAACTACCCAACCAGAATACAGCTACAATCCAACCAACCAGAATACAGCTACAATCCAACCAACCAGAATACAGCTACAATCCAACCAACCAATCAGAATAGAGCTACAAACCAACTAACTAATCACAATAGAGCTACAAACCTACCAACCAGAATACGGCTACAAACCTACCAACCAATCAGAATAGAGCTACAAACCAACTAACCAATCAGAACACGGCTACAAACTTAAGGGATTCCCTTGAGGAGTTCCAGAGATATTGTGTCCACAAGGCCTTTTGTGAGGTCACGGTGACCTTGACCTTTGACCTTAAATCCACCAAAATTGAATCACTTCATCCTTGAGACCTAGTGAATGTTTGTGCCAAATTTGAAGAAATTTCTTCAAGGCGTTGCTGAGATATTGCGTTCACAAGAAGGACAACCCGAAAACATAAAAACAAGCCGGTGCAGAGGCATAAAAAAACAAATGTTACCGATACTTTTATTTCTGTGGTGATTTTTTTGTGGCTTGCTGAGGCAGTTTCACCATCGCACTCACTCTGCAGACAACAAACAACACTTTATAGCAGGTGGATGTGGCCCCTGCTCACTCAAAGACTCCTCTATTGTTGTGGTAATTCAATATGGATGGCACAAGTGCATTTGTTTGGATATGACATCATTTTACTTCTCATTCCTCAAACACAACCAATGCAAAAACCCTCTGACAAAATGTAAATGATGTATTTAGATAATAAAAGCAGCAGCAGCAGATGTTTGACTGGAACGAACTGCAGACCTGAGTGAAGGAAAAAAGGAACCACATAAGGAACCGCAGAAATAAAGACTTCACAGCTGCGTCCTCACTCATGGACAGCTGGAGGGGAGTGAAGATGGAGACAGTGGGCTGCAGCTAATGACAACGTTCATTATCAATATCTCAATCACTTGTCTTGTCTATAAAAGTTCCTATAGTCCAGTTTTGTCCAACTAACAGTCAAGAACCTCAAAGATATTCAGTTTACAACAAAGAAAAGTTACAATAGGATTTAACTAATGAATGTTTGTGTTTTCACTTCTTTAAATTAATCAAAACTGAAAACGACGAATATTCACAGAGCTCAGTCACTGCGGGACAGAATCTCTCACATCGGTGTCGAGGTCACATGGAAATTACAGTTACTGTGATTCACGCTTTCCGAAGAGGTGACCTTGTGTGAATCGGACATACAACAGCACACGTACCACATACAGGCCATCTGCGGTGTTTCTGGGACATTGCGAGCTCCTTGGCACAGTTTCAGAGACATTATGCAGAGTGTTGGCGAGCGACCCCCAGTCTACATGACACAGGACTCACAAGTGGAGCTTGAAGGTGGGGCTGACTGTGTTTAATCTTTGGATCTGGAGGTGGGAAGTTGTCTGTGTGAGCTCAAATACAGGACCATATAAAATGTATCTTTAGACTCTTGGTGGTCGATAAACATCAAGGCTGCATCTGAGCAGCTGCGGCCCTGAACGTGACGGTGTGTACATTCAGGGCTGAAACTGACGAACAGCAATCTGTCATTTCTACAATTATTAGACTAATTATTTCCTCTATAAATCATCGAGAAACTGTAAAAAGAAAACAAGAAAAAAAAAAGTCCCAGATCATGTGGTTAGTGATGCTAAAACTAACCGTGCAAATTAAAGTTAAATAGCAAATAGTCAGTATTTGTATATTGTTTGGAGAGGATTTTTATTATTTATTCAATTAATAGGTAAAAAAAAAAAAAAAAAATTAACAAATGCCCATCACAAGTTTCCAGAACCAAAGGAAACGTCTCCAAATGTCTTTGTTTAATGTGGACAACACTCCTAAACCCAAAGAATTTCAATTCTCATTGATAAATCACTGAAAATCAGTGTAATCCTCACTGTTAAAAAGCTGTGAAAAGCAAATGTTTTGCTCCGGTTTGCATTTCCTAGTTGAGAAATCAAATAATTTTAATAATATAAGTAGTAAATCAACATGCATACTGAATACAATGAATTTACATTTCAAAATCAGGTTCTCCCCTTTCTCCTAAGATGCCCATTTGCTCTCTAACTCTCAGTGTGGGTAAGTATTTTGATCCTTTGAGTCAAAGCAGCAGTCACACAGAGAGTTAAGTTGTGTGGGGATAATGTTGTTTAGCAGAATGGTGCAACTCAATGGGAAAAGAGGAATAAAATATTGCCAAATGAGGCCAATTTGGGCACTTGAGCCCTATTCTTCTCATTAATCATCCCTGCATGTCTTACACTAGAAGCCAGGAGGCCTCGCACGCCATTCACCTGTTTATTTATCGTAATTCAATTACACACAAATCCGACTTAATAAGCTGGATATTCAGCTGACACACACACGGTCGTTGAATGAGCCAGCGACGTGACACGGTTGAGTCTTATTTCACGATGACAGTGTGAAAATGTGGTGACATCCTCGGCGTCACGTCAATAACAAGTCGTTATTTCTTAATACGGAGCGGTTTCCGTGACTGTGTTGTCGCGGTATTAAACCGGAGCGAGCGGCTAACTCATTAGCTTATGTAGCTCCCCTGCTAACCTGGCGACCCAGCTAGCTTGTCCAGCGTCTGACAACAAACCTACCTAACTTGTTTTGAGGGCGAGGTCTCACGGGGGGAGGGAGGGGAAGGGAGGCTGGTGTGTTGTGTTTTGTTTTGTTTTTTTTTACCCGTTATAATGCACTTTACCTTGTCGCTGATATTCTCCGTGCTGTCGGGGTCTCCTCCGCCTCCGCCTCGCTTCCTCAGCTCCGTCATGTTTCGCTCGTTTCGCCGCCGGGACGTTAATGTGTCACATAAGCCGAGTCCGGGGGAAGGAGTGAGAGAGAGAGTGGGGGAGAGAGAGAGAGAGAGAGAGAGAGAGAGAGAGAGAGAGAGAGAGAGAGAGAGAGAGAGGGCAAGGACGGATAAAATCCTGGGTTTTTCAGATAAAATCCTGGATTTTTAACCCGGGTTTGGCTTTAGAGTTCGTTCCGTGAAGGAGGTCGGCTATCCTGGGAGACAGCCGGTGCTGCCAAGCCGCTGCTACAGAGCTCCACAAGGTACTAACGACTCCACTGCGTGTGTTTGTTTATCACCGCAGTCCCCTTCCCCGCTCCCCTCCTACTGGCATCAAGCTCCACGCAGTAACGACAAACAGCTTCCGGTGGTAACTTTCACAGTAAAAGCCCTGGTGAGGAGTGAGTTGCAAAACATTGCTCCTTTGCTTTTCCCCATTTCCTTCTTCTTCTTTAATAAGTCAATAGGTAAATTTGGGCTATAATTTGTGATTATTTTCATTATTGATTAATCTGCTCATATATGCCATAATTTTCCAAAACCCAAGGGAAAAAATATTCAAATGACTTATTTTTTGTTGACAAAAGGTCCCAAATTCACAAATAATGAGTTTGCAATCAGATGTTACAAAGAAAGTTTTAGCAGCAAATGTTCTTAAATTCTTAAAAAATTAACTAAAACAATTAATCATTTATCAAAATAGCTGCAGATTAACTTTCAATCAAAAATCAACTAATCTACTCTTAGAAATATTTTTTCAACCACTGTATTAAATTTTGAGTTACTTTATGTTACTTTTTACATTCATACAGAGCGAAATATTGTGCTTTCTACTCCACTGTATTTATCATTTATCTGACAGCTGTAGTTATTGGTTACCTGCTGATTATGGGTTTTCAAAGAAAACATATGATCATCTTATAAAATATGAAATATATACATAAAAATATAATTAATCACACAGGCATAACAAATATTTTTGATACTTCTTGTATATTTTGCTCATATTACATGTGTAATTTTAAGAATTTTAACAAAGTACTTGTTGCTTGTACTTACCTGTAATTTGTAATTTATCCAGGGCAAGTAATCCTAAATATACTGTAAAGGGAAAATATCAGAATCTGCAGCAGTAAAATACCAAAAATAATAAGTTACCACAGAAATGTTTGCTTTTCACTTTTACTCAAATAGAAGTAAACAAGTCGCCTATTACTAGTGAAACCTACTAGGGATAAGCTGCAAGTTGTATTTTACTTTATGACATTATTTATTTCAGTCACTGTGTTTTCAGATGTAAACATACTTGAGTAAAATATAAATATGTCCAACATCTCCCTCTGAAAAGTAGAAAGTCTCATCAAATTTAACAATCAACTCTCAAAAGTGGAGACAGGAAGCTTAATTACTTTCCACCACATGAAGTAATAATCTTATTTAAGCACATCCAGTTCCTCTAAATGACAAACTTTCCTCCATTCATTTCACGGACCAGTATACAACCAGTTTCTTCTATTTTCAATCAGTCAGTCATTTTTATTTAACCTGTGTCTTGTCAATGACGTTACTAGAAAAAGAGGTTTATTTTGAAGGACAAGCTACGAAAGTTCCGGTCCCAGTCTACGTTTCTTTATCAAATTGACGCGTGTCAGCTGGTGCTGCTGCGGTGGATCCAGCCCCTCTCTCTCTCTCTCCCCTGCTCTCTCTTCCCCCCCCTCCCTCTCCCTCCCCCCCTCCTCTCTCTCCCTCTACCTCTCTGCCTCCCCCCTCTCCCTCTTCCCCTCTCTCTGTCCCTCTCTCTATCTCCCCCTATCTGCCTCCCCCCTCTCTCTCCCCTCCTCTCTCTCTCTCTCTATCTCTACTTCTGTCTCTGTCTTTGTCTCGTTCCCTATCTCGATGTCTTTCTTCAG
>NW_019525077.1:2394517-2410784 GCF_002814215.2 Seriola lalandi dorsalis
TCCATACTTGGTTGACCGGCTCTGCTTCATGCTGCAGTGGGCAACCACCGGTAATAATGTCCCAAGTTAGACACACACGGACCCTGACTGACATCACATGCATTTCCTGTCCCCCAACCCCACCCTGAACCATCACAACTGCACATTCAAACCCAGCTATTAATCTGACAAGACAGCACACACACAGAAACACAACATCCAAGTGTGGCCATTTAAAGCTTAATTCCATTGAAATTTTACTTATACTTATTAAATCTTTAATATTGTAAATGTTTGAGGCAACTAATTATTACACCTTAGAAACACATCACAGACTTGGATGTTTTATCCTTCCACATTTTCTCTGTGTATTTTATTTTCTCCAAGCAAAATGAACCAGACTCTTTAACTCTGGATTAATAGTTGAAATAGACCTTGTAATGACAGTATGAGGTTGTATTTTATTAATCAAACATGAGCCGATCAACCAATCTCTAAAATGTCTGATATGTCTGTTACTATGACCTTTTTGCCACAAAATTATATGAATGAAAACATGATATCAAACCATCCAAGATACAAATAAAAATACATTAAAATACATAATACAAAGAAATGTATTTATATGTATATGACTATATAAATTTTTAAAGTAATAATAAATCAGATTGAACCCACAATGGAACAATTGAACATTTAAACATCACAAATTAGCAGATAAACTAATATCCACATTAACAAATTCAACTGGAAATGGTTTGTGGAACGCACTTGGTTATACTTGTGTGTGTTTGTATACATGTGTGACGCATTCAAAGTCTGCGATGTCATTTTGATTATCATTAAGTCTATGAATGATATGAGCGTCAGCGCATTCAGTTTGAAATGAAATAATGGAAACTAAACTAAAGCGCCAAGTCTCATCTTTAATTTGAGTAGGTTTACATCAATAAAGAAAGACCTGTGTGGGAGATACGGCCCTTTAAACAACGTAGTGCCCGAATTTTAGGGACTGAAAAGTAACTGGACACTTGCACACATGCACAAAAAAAGCTCACATGTGACTTGGAGCTGAGAGTTGCCATTTAGATGGAGGTGAAGTGAACATGCCTCAGTCTGGGTGAGAGACAGTTTGGACGCTTCACCGCTGCAAAGGTAAAGGGGTTCGCTGGATTTACAACCCAAAGCAAAAGTATTACCTCTGCAAGAAGAGTTGCTCCCAGCTCTGGTGGGATCACTGATGTTGAGGCAGTTGTTTGTTTGCGAACATCAGTGAAATTAATTGGGAGCACCGATATTCACGATGGGCCTCCTACAGTACACAACAGAGGAAAAAAGTCACATTTAAAGTTAAAAGAACAGTCTAACATCACGACAATCAAAAACCTCAATGAGGAGCTCGTGTATTTGGCTTTAATCCATATCCTTATAACGTTCATATCCAACTTTTACCTTCACGTAATGCTCCATTCAATATGTAAAAATATGCTTTTTTTTTTATTTTACTTGATTCTGTGGAAATTATGAAATGCTAAAATACTTGGTGCGGATTGTTTATGTTTACTGATGGTCACATGGTCAATTGTGTCAATCAGCAAAATGGAAGCTCATGTAAATAGTTGTTGCTTAATGTTTTTCTTTTATGTGAAAAAACAATCTATAATTAGTAAAACATTAGTATCTCCTCTAGTTTTCATTTTCTTGCAACCGCATATTGATTGTGTGTAGTATTGATTCAGCTCTGTCACATTTACAAGTTATTAGCTCCTGCACAGAAAATTGCAGATCTTGCTGAATACATCTTCAGAGCTGAAAACACACTTTAAAATATTTTGACTGTATATTTTTCTAAGGAGGATTTAATTTTGGTTTTACTTAAATTTCTAAGAATCTTTTTTTTTTTGTTCTCCAAAAGTACAGTGTACAGAACAGCTAAATGTGTGCAACAGTACAATAAATACTACCCGTATATTAACACATTAGCATCCATATTACAAAAGTTTTATTGGACATAGTGGATTTAGATAATCTGTTCTTTAGAAAGGAGGATTATTTTAATTTTCTTTAAACTTTTTGTTGTATAATTAATTTTAATGTATATATTTTTTGTATTTTTCACCAGCTGCAATGTTAAACTCAGTAGTTTTATTTCATTGTATATGGGAATTTGAAGGTTTGGTGAATTAATTACTCAAATTAATCATTAGTGATATGTTTATTTTACACAATCAATTTCTTCCCTTTCTTCGTACTCACTTTTCATTAAATTTCCCCCCAAAAAAATATTTGCGGAAGAAAATCTTTAACTTTCCCAAAATTAGAAAATGCAACACGAGTCTGCCTCTGGTGGTAAACAGCAATTATTTATTGAAATGAAATTAAAAAGAATAAGTACCAGATCTATTGCATTATTGTAACATTTTGTTTCTGTAAGGGGGGGGGTTGCTCTACTGTTTTTTCTCTTGTAGGATGTAGTGAACACAAATATACAAGGAACATTCAGCTATCACAGATTGCACACCAGATACTGTAGTAATGCAGTCTAATACAAGACCACCAAAATAATCCAAGATTTTCTCTTTTTTTTTCCTCCTCCATCGTCTTCTTCTTTAACTAGTCCTAGATTTTTTTTCTCCATAAAGAGTACAAAAGTCCGCCCAGAGTTGGGGACACGATCTGCAGCTCTGTACACAAACCTGACGCTTGGTCACTCGGGGTAACTCATCAGACAATGCCTCCAAAAAACAAGAAAACCCAAAAGAGAATAAATCCAAAAAAAAAAAAAAAAAGATAATATAATGCCGAGAACATGTACAATGCACTGACACAGAAAGTCAGCTGTGTTAATAGACATGCAACAAGTAACAAAACTTGCTGAAATCGCAATAATCATTAAAAAAAATCTAAAACCAGTTATAATTGCATAAATACTTTGTACAGTTCATTTATCCGCTGTGAAATGCACCTCTGTTAAAATGACAACGTAAAACTGCATTCATTAAAAACTCGCACTTCCTCTCGACTTTTCTTCTTCTTTTTTCTTTTTTTTTTGTACACATGAAGGTGCAAAACAAACTGTTGATTGATAGAAGCCGACTCGGCCTGTTCAGCTAGGTGGCATGATTGCACGCTAAATTACAGTACGTAAATGCAGAATGATACAAGAAGGACGATGACAAGAGTGCATATCATTAGTATAACGTCAGGGATCTGTGGGGAGGGGGTGAATATTAAAGTACTTTCTCAAAAGTATTTTCTTTTCTTTTGTTGTTTTAGACTCTGTGAAGACTTGTGGGAAACAAGAAGGACAAAAAAAAAAGTCTCTCTGGGAAAGAAAGTAAGCAGCACTTGAATGCACCGTTGTTGCCCACAGAACCACAAACAAAAAGACATGAAGACGTGAATGAAATTAGAAGGGGGGGGGCAAATCAAAGGAAACATATTAAAGTCTATTCATGAAAACAATAGCACTTTGTTTCTGTGGAACTACTGAGGCCAGCAGCAGCCGTCCAGTAAAACAGCATTTTGTGGTGACATATTATAAACGTGTGCACGTGACAAACTCTTTCTCTTGACTCAGCTGTTGTACACCGTCGACTCTGAGCTGGTTTCAATGGCGTTACTTGCATTTAAAAGGCTCCTACTTCTGATTTTGGCGGCTCCTGGTGGTGGCATTAAAAAATTGACACTACATACATACATTAGTATTTTAAACATGCTGCACAGGCACCACGTATCTCTGATAAAATAAAGGATTTCTTGAAGGATTGAGGACATTTTCCTTCTTCTTCAGATGAATAAACTCAGAGATCATCTGTAAGATCCACTGAAGCAAATCTAAAAACTGAAATATTTTCCTCAGCTCATCAAACATCGTTTCCCCAGGACGGTGACAGTTTGTTGTTGTCCTTGTTTCCATCGTTGTTTACCAATACGGCTTTATAATAAAAAGCCATTGATCTGAATTTGCTTTGTCACTGACGTTTCATTGCACTGTGTCCATCAAGATGTTTGTTGCCGACTTCCTGATAATGACAAGATGACTCCTAGTGTAGTTTTCTTAAACACTGTTGTCTTTTGTTTTTTCTCTTGGCTCATGTCTTGTTTTATCTTGTTTTATCTTCCAATATGAATTTATGGACGGTGACACAGCAGCAGGGACGATGACCAGGCAAACTCATAACAAAAGCCTTAACAGTGCAAAACAACAAGTGGACAAAAACATATGTTTTGGCACAAATAAACCCTCACAGATTTGTCCACAAGTAATTCCTCCAGTTCCTCTGAACTATTTTTCAACCCATATTTTAATCAAGAAAATATTTCATTTTAACCCCAAAACCTTCCCTCAACTAATCTTTAAATCAACAAACAGGATAACCAAATCCATAACTGGTCATTTCAGTAAGTTATCAGTGCATTCGATTCCTTCCTGGCCATCTGACTGGATTGGAGCAAGAACAGGGAACAAGTTAGTGTGAAACGAGCAGCTGATATGAATGTTTGTCACCTCAAAATACAGTTTTAATCCTCGTCTACTGGGCTCAGTAGCTAGGATGTGAAATCGGTCAGTTGTGGACATTATTCCCTGCATGTGTTCCACAACTGCAACATAAAGAATCAAAGGGTCAAACAGCAGCTCTGTCCCACTATCTCCATGCGTTTCACCTTTTTAGACGAAACACTTGTTGATTTCATGATTTCATGGCCCAAATGATTATTTACATCTCAGAAGTCGACAGACTTTCTCTCCGTGCTGAAAACGACTCTTTGAAAAAAAGGTGCTTGGCTGCTGCTCCTCCAGTTTAACATCTTCTACATGGATAAAGTGTATGGAGTGCCACGTTCGCTGCTGTATTAATGCCACAGGATCTAAGTGAAGTCCAGCAAACGACAAATAAAAACTACAATTCATACGAAGAGTCCCTTTTCTGTGTTGCATTCAAAAACCTGTACAGTAACTAAAACGAGGCTTAAAAGACACGATGGAAAATAAATGTGCAGCAAATATTACATGTGCGTGTTGTGTGCATTGTTTTTGTTTTACCCAATTCTTATTTTTTCACAGATGATGAACCCATGACGTTTTCTCTCCAAACAAAATAAAAAAAATAGGAAAACATACAAAATCTCAAAATAAATGGAGTGATATGGTTTAAAAATAAAGAATAAAAAAAAAAAAAAAAAATAAAAAAAAAATCTGAAAAGATAATGTGTCCAGTCTTCGAAAAGCAGCAGCAACAAAGATTCTCCAAATGGGAATTCATATAACGGACAGAATAGATGATAGGTTAAAAAAAAAAAAAAAAAAAAAAAAAAAAATCAATATAATTGAAAGATTGAAACAATTTGGCAAAAAAAAAAAAAAAAAAGGAAAAAAGGAAAAAAGGAAAAGATAATCAGTTATAAATCTCTTTCTGATGGTGATGGCTTGACACTGTGGGCAACGCACACACACACAAAATAAATCACATTTTTGTAAACAACAACAACAAAAAAAATTGATCAGGAAATTATAAAGAATTTTGCATAACTAGACCCACTAGTAAATTCAACCCACAGACATTAATTATTGACATTCATATCCCTCCCTCCCTCCGTGTAATTCCTCTGGACTTGCCGTGACTCGTGACGCAGACTACACACAATCGATTTAGTTTGTTTTGTTTTTTAAAGCCAGGAGTGGTTAGTCACAACGCTATGTTACAGGCAATTTGTTTTTGTATTTTTTTTTTTTTTTCTTCTCATTGACCTTATTTTTTGTTCTGTGTTTGTTCCTCTTAGAGTTAAAAAGGCCATGGTAATTATTTACAATATACACAAGTTTGTTATTTGTCTTGCAGTGAAAGGGGAAGTGAGTTTTTCCCTGTTCTTGATCTCAAAGCAACGATGGCGGGTGATTGATTCAAGCGTGTGTTTGCTTTTTTTTTTTTGCTTTTTTTTCCCTCCAGGAGACGAGTGCGGGTGGTAAAGTGGTGATTGAGTTTTTTTTTTTTTTCTCTTCTTCTGAGTTTTACTGCTGTGATGATGAAAGAGCCGACGTTCCCTCCTGTTAACGTCTGTCAGTGTGTTACAGGACATGTGGTTACTGTTGGGGTAAAGGGGGGTTTTGAGGGAGAGAGTTTTGGGTTATGTTGGAGGTGCTGAGGGGACAACAAGGCAGGTAGAGGAATGAAATGCTCCTAAGGAAGGAGTCCTCAAAAGGAGGGGTTTATTTTGCCGGCGGCGGCAGGTGGAGGTGGAGGCGGAGCTCAGTTTCTGCAGCCGTCCTCGACGCTTCGCTCATGTTGCAGGTTGTAGTAACAGTTCTGACAAACTCGCACCGGAGACGAGATCTTCAGCCTCTTGATCTCTGATTGGAAGCGACTGCACCTGAAAAACACGGAGAGACAAGGTGGATATTTAAAAAAAAAAAAAAAAAAAAAAAAAAAAAAAAAGGCAGGAAATTCAGGTTCTGAGCAAAGATGTTATGAAGAACAAAGCAGAACAGTGGAGGAAAACATGAAAATATATTGACATATGCAGCTTAAGTGTAAGTTTCCTACTAACAACACAGTTATCAATGAATCTTATCAGTTAATAATGAGTTCAGATGTAATAACAGAGGACCCGGGACAGAGCCCTGGGGAACGCCAAGTTAAAAGACGCTGAGGATGAAGTGAAAAGGAAAGATGCAAAGTGTTTAACAGCAGTGCTCCTGACAGTCGGAGAGAAATTCTGCAGAACAAATAACACAAAACGTTAATAATAGTTCATTCAAATGTATGAAAAATCTTCAGTAACGATAAGAAACTGAAGGAACTGGAAATAATATAGAACTGAAGAATATATCATTAAGGAAACTTAAGCAAAAAGCCACATATATCTATCATATTTAATATTAGAATAATAAAGTGTGTTAGCTAGAAGTTCACTTGTGTTACCTCTGTCTATTATTACCATGACCTAAGAATATTGTCAGAAACATAACCCAACATTAAATATTCATGGCTAAATAGGCAGCAATCAACATTCATCAGCTAATCTGTTTTATCAGGACTGAGTGGGTGTGGTTCACTCAGACAGCGGCCGTGGAACATGAACAAAATAACCCACCAACTATCTTCAGGTTCTCGTTTAAATTCTAATTTCAAAAATTCTGATTGGTTGACAGAAAAAACTGGCCCTGACTACAACAGTACGGACAGAAATCCGTCAAGAGAAACAACCAAAACTTAAAATAAATAAAAAAAAAAACCCAAAAAGAAACTGTAAAAGAAACGAGAGTCGGCAATCATTTTCTTACTTCTGGCAGAAGAGCTGGCCGCAGTTCCTGCAATGGTGGCGTCGCTCAGTGAGGGAGAAACGAACCGTGCAGCCGGAGCAGCTGTCGACGACCTCATCCTTCACCCAGTGATCGGCCGCCGAGCGACCCGGCTGGTCGCTCACCGACCAGCTGAACACCCGACCACGCCCATCGCCCACCAGGATCTTACTGTGGTCCCTGAGGAGAGGGCGATAAAGGGGGGGCGGGGCCGAGAGAATTACAAGGTGGATGGGAAGAAGGTGAAATTGTACCTTGCGTTCAAAAGGATCGTCAGTTTGGGCAATATGGCAACAACAGTATGTCCGTCACACCGATAATTCACAAAAATAAAAATATCATCTCTGTCAGTTTGGTGTCAGACGCTCTGCTCTCTTACTTGGAGATGGCGAGGGAGGAGATCTCTGCTGGGTGAGCGTTGTCCTTGCGATCGAACGCCGTGTGCATGGTGAGTTTACTCCGGAAGACCAGCTGGCGCTCCCATCTGTAGCCTGAGGACACAAAACACAAACACTCAGAGAAGCAGCATTTTAAACATCCCATCAGTGCAGGAAATTCTGAGGGAAATTATGTTTTCTCTGTAGCGTTCTTGCTTAAAACCTGAAAATTTTGCGACCGACTGAAACACTCACACGCACCTGCCCTGAGCTGGTTATACGTCCGTGCCTCCATGGTGGAGGGCTGGAGGGGCTGAGGCACGGAGCCCTGGCCTGGATGAGCCGGATGAGGGTGGGGGCCTTTGGTTTGGCCCTCAGAGTAGTTGACGAACACGAAGCCGTCCTTCTCGTCAATGCTCAGGGTGTCGGACCAGCGGTGAGAGTCGTCAGAGCCGCTGTCCATCGACCACGAGGCTCCCGTTCGGGCTGAGGGACCTTAGAGGTTTTTATTAATCAGGAGTGAGAACATCAGTTTGGACGGAGGGTCACGGCTCAGAAAAGGCAGTTTCTAATCTTGGTGAAGGAATTACACAGGAAATTAAACGGAGAAGAGAAAGGTGGAATGACAAAGCAAAAACGGTCCTTGTGGACAAAGAAAACTTTGGATGAATTTAATTAAACAGTTAAAGTTAAAGGTGACTAAAGTTTAAGCTTCTTATATTTAGCCTCAGTAAAACACATGAACATGGAGGACTAAACTGTCGGTGAGCTGATGGTTGATTACCTCTGGGTCTGTGGACGGCGCTGCCCGGCTGGCTGCCTCCACCTGTCGACGGGTTGCGTGGTGCTTTGGGCTCCTGGCTCAGACTGGGCTCGTCTCCGTCCGACTCGCTGCTGTCATCATCACCGTTGTGACTCTCGCCGCCCTCTGAGAGATTTAACAAATGAGACTTGACTTTTCAACTTTGTGAACTAGTTGTGAATATAAATCAAAAAAGGAGTTAAAACATCAGTTTATTATGTTTTGGGACGTGACGCCGCAGCTGTAATCAGTTTTTGTTTTCCCTCTAAAACTCACCGATCTTCTCCTCGCCACAGCAGTCAGGCACATCTGGCTCCATCGGCTCTGGAGCAGGGGTTTCTGGGACTTGGAGAAACTCCATTCTCCAAAACTACAAAAAACAAGGGAAAAGTTTCATTAATTTAATGTTTTCAAGAATGGGTTGATACGAGCCATCGCAAGCGAGGATCTCTGATCTAATCTGCGATGAGGTGAGTGGAGGACAGGACACTGTTAGCATGAGAAGACAATTAAAGTGGTCACGGTTACCCTGACGACGCCATCAGAGTGACCCGTGACTATGACATTCTGCGTGTCCCACTCGTTCATCTCCGACACGCAGCAGCACAGGATCTGCTGGCTGCGTCCCGTGAAGGTGTTGGCGCTGGCGATGGGGCTGCCGTTGATGCTCCACACGTGGATGTAGGTGCCGGCGCAGGAAACGATGTCCCCCTGCACACGCACACACACACCCACACACACACACACACTCTTTCTATTACATTTGTTCTGTGACTTCCTGTTGGTTCACTCATATTTATCGTCCTTCATTTGGAGCTAAAAGAAGAAATTAAAGCCGGGACCCACCGTCAGTTCGTTGATGCACAGAGCAGAGACGGGCGCCCGGTGTCCCCTGAGCTGCGTGACGAAGGACAGCTTGTTGAGGTCCCAGATGATGCAGGTTCGATCCCGCGAGCCGCTCACAACAATGTGGTACGCCGACGACGCCGTCAGACACGTTACGGCGTCCGTGTGGCCCAGTAACGCCTACGATAGAAATGAGATGAAATCAACTAATTTCAACACCAGAGTTTTCTGCTCTGAAGAGTTCTTTAATGAATAATTTTAAGCTTGTTCATTAGATGTTTCTTATCTTATAACGGTCAGTGCGTTTACCTGTTTGAGCACAAGCGACTTGGCCCTCTCCTTGGACGTTCCCGTCTCCCACACACAGATGGCGGTGCTGGTGCCGCCGGTGATGACCAGCTTGGGGTTCGGACATATGGCACACAGGATCTGCCCCCACTCTGACAGACACTCATACACCACCAACGCCTGAAACCAGAATTATGATTAGGATGGAAGACCGGCTCCCCGACGGGTGCAGAGGTGCGGAAACGAAGCCTGAGGTTTGATCCGTTCTGGTTGTTGATCGACGATATCGCCGATCAACAACCCCTGCAACTGACTACTTTGAATTTTAAGGCTTTAAAAAGTCCTGAAAAGATTTACAAATGTAGTGAGAGTTCACCAATGAATTCACTGAAGATAAAGAAACTAGAACCATAAACCTTTTGACCTGTTTTGTGTTTTACAAGGAGAAAAATCTGATGCCCAAGTAACAGTTTCAAACAGAGAACATGAGAGACGTCTGTAAAAAGCTGCTGCTGTAAAAACTGAGGGGTCAGTGAGTAAAGTGTATTTTTATGGCAGCACCAGCAGGGGGAAACGCAGAGTAATGTTTCACTTTAACCTGCCAGCTTCAAGGTGAAACACAAGCAAGAGGGGAATCTGAAGAAGGTAAAATCTGCTGACTCATTACCAGTAACTCTGGATAAGGAAGTCAGTAAAAAAATACAAATACCAATCAGCCCTGAGAATAACGAAGCGTGCACTCTGAGGAAACCTGTGGTTGCTATAGTAACTGTTGCGGACCTTGTCGGATTCATAGTTAGCCAGACGGCAGCTGAGGTCGGCGTAGCCCCAGGCGAAGGTCTTGCTCCAGGTCGGGGGAGCCAGGACTTTGTTTTGCTCCACGGCGAGGATGCCCTTGTCGGTGCACACGATCTGTCCCACGGGTTCCTTCAGCTCTGGAGAGGAGTAACACAGAGACATGGTGTGAGCGCTGAGTCTGACGGCATTCATGCACCTGAGGGAAGTCGGCGCCGTGCAATTTCTTTGTGTTCTGTTATTCAGAAAGAATAACAAGCGACAAGTGTCGTACCTTTGACAGGCGCTAGAGAAGGTCTGAGATTGTCCAGATGATGGAAGAAGATCTTGTCGCCGCTGGCGCTCGGAGGAACGCTTGCTACGTCGCCGTTGGCTTTACTGCGTACCCGTTTGGGAGGGTGGGGCTTCTTAAACAGCTGAAACACACGAGAATATCAACATGTGAGTGATTAAAGAGTGGGATTTAAACATTCACTAGGAGCTAAATGATGTGATGAATGTCCTGACTGACAGTTTGGAGCCACGTTAGCAGCTAGGTGTGGCTGTGACGCTCATTACAGGGAAGACACTGATGGATGGATGAAAAAAATAGGGAAACAACTTCGCTAATGTGGCTAAAAAACTAGCTGCTGGTGACAGTTATCATTGATGTTTTAATAGCAGTGGTAGTGGTCGTAACAGCAGCTGCAGTCAAGGTTGTAAATGTGATCTTACTAGTGGTAGTAATCAGAGTAAGCAAGGTTTAAGAGGTAGTTTTGTCATGTTAGCATTAGCATTAGCGGCACTAGCGGCATCAGATGTTATAGTTTTGGTTGTAGAGGAGTAGGAGAAGAAACAGCCGGTGTCCAACCTGTTTGGGGATTTGTCCGAAGTTGTTGATGAAGCCAATGGTGGCCGTCTCTTTCAGCGGGTCGTTGATGTTGTAGATGTCCACCTGACCCTCGTAGAACAGGTGGTGGAAGACGTTGACGGCCTCCACCGCCGGCGGCCCCTGCTGCTTGTAGCCAAAAATCAGGTCGATCCACTCGTGGAGGTGGGCCGACACGTAGTCGCACTCCAGTGCCTGGAGGGAGGGGGGAGGAGAACACGGAGGTTAGATGGAGGTGTGTTCGCTGAAACTGAGACCTGTCACACAGGCGTGGGTCGGGACTTCCTACCTCTCTGTGGACTCTGATGAACTCTCGGGGGTCGCCCTTGGCCCAAGGCGGCAGGATCACGTCACCCAGCTTGGTGCCGTTCTGCTTGGCACCTGGTACGTCAAACAGCAGAAGGCAGACAGGACATTAATATTCATGCGCTCAGTTCGACTTGTGCTGCCATCAGCCGTCACTGTCCACGCCTCCTTCAATACTGACCCAGGTCGAAGTTGTTGGAGTTGAGCATGAACTCTGGCAGGTAGAAGAACTCGGGGATGAGCTCCTTGACGTCGGCCATGTTGTGCTTGGAGGCAGAGAGCCAGGCCTCACGCACGCTGTGGAACATCCTGTCAGCTAGGTCAAAATGACCTCCCTAACAATCACACACACACACACACACACACACACACACACACACACACACACACACACACACACACAGTTTGACGGTTAACATCAGGCGACTGAAAGCACCAACAGTTTGTCATCTGGGCTTCTATGTACCCTAACAACTTTTATTCATTTGGTTCTATTTTCCTCTGGAGTAGGACTAAAGACCACCATCTATCATAATTTTCTTAGTAAATAAACAATTTAATTTCACTCTGTAGTTGAGCTTAATTCTAGAACAAGGTCTGAGATTTCCCAAAATGTCTTGACCACTGGGAAAATGTAGATGCAGAACATTTTGGTGGACAAGAAGAGCTGAGATCAAACCTGAAGTCTGAGGAAAATCTGTGTGAACGGCTCCATCCGGACCAGGTAAGAGGCTACAATCATGGCCGATGAGTAGTGGGTGCCGTAGTGGTATGCCGGGGTTTCACCTGGTGTGACAAGGGGGGGGGGGGCAAGAGTGTCAAACATGAAAAACACAGCTTTGGTTTTTGGTTTTGCACAGGAAGTTCTGAACCAGATCAGCTGAGAAAGACGGTGCGGATATGAAACAGATCAGAATAAATGTGTCATCAGGGAGTGAAACTTCCACAGACACAGAGTCACGAGGTCTCACTCGTATAAGAATCTCTGTGTTCAACAACAACATGCTGCTTGATTTTGGATATAGGTTTTAGTATTAGCGCAGGTCAGTGTGATTTATTTCCATATCTTGTATTTTACTCAGTTTTTTAACTTTATGTCCTCGCCTCAGTCAGCTGGTTAACTCGTGTCTTACCGTTGGGGTCTTCCCAGTCCTTGTACCTCTTCTTGTACTGCGTCAGTCTGTCGTCGGTCTGGGCGCCCATCGGCTTGGCGAGGTTGCGGAACGTCTTGGGGTTGCTCAGGTCCAGCTCCTGTTTACAGAGGAGTTTAACATGCACATGTTAAAAACACTGGCGATATGGCCCTGGTGCCGTCGTCATAGCGACATTATACCTTGTCCTACCTAGTACCATACCTAGTCGTGACATCTGATGCCAGAGAAAAAAAAAAAAAAAAAAAAAAAAAGTTCAGTTACCTCTGAGTCGTAGTCGGCCAGGATCCAGGGGAAGACGGGGTACTGCATCAGGTCGTTGTAGGATCGTCCTGCCAGCGTGTTCAGATGCATCAGGTACTGGAAGTTACTAATCTCTCCTCGCTGGAAAACACACACACACACACACACACACACACACACACACACACACACACACACACACACGTATGTCACAGCTGCAGTTTGTGCCGCTGAAGTGAACAGTGGGCTTAAACCGACAAGTCCAGGTTCTTACCTCCCATCTTTGAGTCACTGACTTCTCACCGACAAGGGTGCTGAGCAGACCGGACCTGACAGACACCAGAACAGACAGGACGTTCAGTGAGAACAGCTGAGTGGTTCTCCTTTAATCTTTTAACCACAAACGTGGGATGGTGTGGTTTCATTTGCCTTTATTTTGATTCATTATGAGAGAAGACCAAACCTGCTGTTTATCAAAATGATTTTAGGCAAAAAAAAAAAAAAAATTTATATCTGCAGATTAATCATCCAAAGATGGTTATGCGACTCAGTCTGTGCTAAATGTAGCGTGAAGGACGTCTTACCCCTGTTCAACACTGGTGTTGGGCCTCTGGCCTGAAACCGACTCGGAGCTGTCGGCAAGCGAAGGCACCACAGCCAAGAACCTGCAGGGAATTAATTCAAATAATGAAAATGAGAAAGTGAAAAATGTAGATAAACATATACAGCTCCGTCTGACTGAAGTTACCTTTGTAAAATTCCTCTTTTCTGCAAAACTCCCAGGATAAACTCAGTAAACAGTATATTACAATATGAAACTCTAAAGAAATGATTCTTTCTGTTACTGAAACACGAGAGAAGCAGCAGCCAAAAGCAGATCTGTGCTTTATATTTGTCTTCAGTACCTTTGGTAAACTTTGTTGCGGACTCCTTTCTGGAAGGCTAACAGGTAGTTCCTCCCGTCGGCTGAGAAGACCTCCACTGCCATCGGCTGAAAGAGACACAGCGCACATTTATACTCACAAAACAAGGTAGTTTTGAGTCTGTCATGACGACTTTAATGATGCAAAAATGTTTGTGTGTGTGTGTGTGTGTGTGTGTGTGTGTGTGTGTGTGCCCACCTGCAGCAGGTAGCGTCTCTTGTGCACCTCCTTGATGTCTTCGTAGGCGAAGATGCTGCAGGTTCTCTTCAGCTGGCTCTGGCCTTGTCTCGCTCCTCGGGGGATGATGGCCTCGTGCAAACTGGACAAACAGAACAGACCGTGATGCATTTAAGAGTGGGTCAGTTTAAGTTTAAGTTTAAACCATGACGTGACCGGAAGAAATGTGTTGTTTTCTGCTTCTAAAATCATCATAAGGTTCCTAATAAATGAAAAATGACCGATGTGAAGTGTGATGGTCGAGACTAATGCTACGCCTGTTTATCTACTTTTTCATTATTAATCTGCCAATTATTTCCTTCATTTATCCAGTTTAATTGTTTAATATACAATGTCAAAAACATCTAAAATTGCTGCCTTCAAATGTTTAAATCAGTTAATACTCGACAAACTGCAACCACAGTTAAGTAGTAGATAAATATTAGTCGAAAGATACGAGACTGTATGGAAGCTGTAGAGAGTGAAACCCCCGGGGGTGTGGGGGGGGGCACAGGATAAAATCTAGGTGCCATCTGTCGGTAATAGGTTTTTCCTTTTTCTAGGTGTTCTCCAACGGTGCCTCAGAGGAACAAAGCAAGTTCCCTAAAAGGAAGGAATATGTAAAAGCTTTGCTGAGTTTCACAACGCATGCTCCATCGGCAGCATTACATCATCCTGGCAGCAGAAACTCCCACTGCAGTGTCCAGAGGAATGATGTCATCCCTCAACTCGGGGAGAGAAAGGACAGCGACTGTGTGATCTGTGAACTGCAGCCTCACCCGGGGTTAACGGCGCCCGTTACAGGCGTCCACACCTCGATTACACACTGACAGATTCAGGGGTACTTGCACGTACTTGGGCGGCAGCGTGTCGATGTCCCTGATCTCCCTGGACACGGTCATGGTGTAGCCGTCGATGACGTAGAAGTGCTCTTTCCCGAACAGCAGCAGACCCTCGCTGGTGTCCAGACCTTGAACTCTGGCACAGCGGTACATGTGCTGAATCTGGAACAGCGGGTGTGAGACACAGGCAGGAGATAATAATTAGCTTGAAGATGCACTTTCTGTCTGAATCAGTGACTGATGGTTGAACAGCTCCGTGGCAACCAGAGGAAATACAGCAGCACCTGACTGAGTGCTGTGCGCCGAGACGACGATGCAGGGAAACTATACACTTTAATGAGGAAGTTCACTTCAGTCGTGATTAAAAGATTTTAAAATCATCTCAGTTGAGTTTAGTCAAAGTCAGAGCAGCAGTTCACGACCTAAGATGTGACTCACAGCATCACCATGAGAGAGGCACAGTGTTTACGAGACATTGAAAGGTGAAATTTGCTTAAAGATAAAGAATAATATTGCAATTAGTCATTTTACTTATATTTTAATGTTGTGCATGAGATTTATAATGTTCAGTCCTGCAGCTTGAGAGTTTTTAAAAAGCTGAATATTATAAAAACTTTCACTTTACTTCCAGTTTACAGCATCATGTGGATCAAATCTCTCAAATGTAAAAAGATCCCAGAACCAGACGACTCTTGACCCCCAGCGAGTAAATACTGACGGTGAACGTACCGCACTTGTAAAGCGCTTCTCTAGTGTTTTCGACCACACACACAATTTAAGGTTCAGTATTTTGCCTTGGACACGTGGACCGGAGGAGCCGGGGATCGAACCGCCGACCCTGATACTGAGCTTCCAGTGCTTTTGGTAACATACAGTTGATGGACATTAAACCTTGCAGAGGAAATCTTGATATCACTGACAGTGTGTCCATGTTGCTGTTGCAATGTTAATGATAATTCAGAATTAATACTTGTAATATACAACAAAAATAGTTGTTTGACTCAAGTTATTACCACAATGAATCCACCTAAAATCTAAGACAATACAAAGCTGTAGTGAAGTGTGCAGAAATGTAAATAAGGTCATAACATTGAGCTTCTGTACAGTTCACAGCACTGGATTCTTTCAGCCATTGGCTCATTTGTTCCCGTGTCTCTCTCTGACCTTCTCTCCCTCCTCCAGCAGGCGCAGCAGCGACGTGTTGTCGGTCCTCTGCTCCTCCTCGGGGCCTCCCGACTCCAACAGCTGTTCCTGAAGCTGCTCCTGACTGTCCTCGTCTGCGCCGTCCGCCGTGGACCGAGACCTCTTCAGAGGAGCCTTTACCAGAC
>NW_019525077.1:2410807-2420610 GCF_002814215.2 Seriola lalandi dorsalis
GCGCACAACAGAGTCACAGAGACGGGCGCTGAACAGACATCACGTGTGTACGACAAAACTATCAAGTGGACTGCAACGACTGCAACATTTTGAGTTTCACTTAAACTCTGCTTGTCCCAGAACTCCAGGTCAGCACGAGTCTGTGCCTCTTATTCCCTGCAGCATCTGCTCAAATTATCAGCTCATTTTAAACAACTATTTAAACAACTTCTCTTCTTTAACCCATGTGACCAACAGTGTGACCCATTTTGAGCGTCCGCACCTTTGACTCTTGCGATGGTGTCCTCTCCGTGCTCGGGCTCGTGCTGCGTGGTCTCTCCCTCCGTGCTGTGCTCCACAGAGTGCTGGTACATGCCGGGGTTGCCGGACAGCAAACGCACGTAGTACTCCTTACTGTCGTAGCTGATGGCGCGCCGGTACCGCAGAGGCTTCTGGGGAGGGAGGAAGAGGATGATGAGAAGCAGGTAAGATCACGTGGCACACCGCATGTTGTAGGACGACTCACTCCGGGGTTGGTTGAGTAACGTTAGCAGTCTTATATTTTTAATTAAAGACGTTTTATTATCGTTATCCCTTTCAGATTTTTTCCTCAGATTGTTTTAGTAACTTTTTCACATTGACAATAAAATTTGGAATTGAAAAGAAAACTTGAAGGGAAGAGCAAGGAGCGCCTGACAGGACCGCACACCTAGGCAATACCTTAGTTCACCTGCAGCTCTAGAAGTGCTGGTACAAGTGCTAATGTTAGCTAATACAAGTCAGTTTGCTAACCTTATCGTCACTGGTCCCAGCTGTGTGTTAGTGCATCATATTTAGGCAACTTTAAATAAAGCAGCGGCGCAGGGGAGAAACCTCTGGACGTAAAATGACTTCAGTTACACACAAAATAGATCGCTGCACAAAAACCGTTTGAAGTCATGGTTTCGTTTCTTCACAGTTTCTCCGCACACACATGCAAGGTCACACGCCTCTGCTGTGTTTCTGTGACCTCAGCGTCACTGTGAAGGAGCAGCAGCAGAACATGCGCGTCACCAAACACGTCCAGAAACCACACAAAACGTTTTTCTTTCCTTCCTCGAATTTTTCGTTAAAAGCATCGTATGTCACACGAGGAGGCGGGCAGCTCCCTGATTGCTGAGTAGAGGCAAGAGGACAAAGCAAATACAGAAGTCCAAGTTGAAACTGCGCGGCTGCTGATAAGACTTTCAATCAAGTGGGTGAAATTTTTTTCTGCAGTGTGACATCGCACACGGAGCTGAGCAGCAGGAGCAGCAGCAGCAGCAGCAGTGTCCTTAAACACGTTATCATGCAGTCACACCAGGCAGCAGCGAACGCTTCACCCATGTACCTGAGCGCGGACAAGGACCCCAGCCAGAGCTGAGGGTATCAGGGGAACCAGAGGGGGGGAGGAGGAAGAGGAGGTGGAGGAGGGCTGGAGGAGGTAAAGAGAGGTGAGAAATGAGAATGTAAAAGCCACTAACGATGCCTGCTGTTGAAGAGCTCGACAACCTGGAAGTTTCTTTATTCCATGTAAAAATCAAGGTGTTTTTAATCGTGTGTAAAACGTAATGTACGGGGCCTGTTCCTCTGACGTTTTGGTTCCATTTAAAGCTGAATTTCAACATCACATTTCATTATATTATGTTCTGGAAAGGTAACTGTACTCAGCAGGTCTCATTTCAGATGAGCCTCATGTACACACAGAAATATCGGTATTAAGCTTCATTGTCTTAGTGTAAAATCATGTGGTAGATCAGTAAACAAAGGACAAATTATACAAAATGAACCTTGAGAGGAACTCTGGGGATTCTTCAGGTGTTTTGTGACGAAGCAAAACGTGGCTGAGCTGAAACACTCAAAGGATGAAGATAATGATATTGAACTGGAGGGCACAAGTGTATTTGGCTTTTGTGAAACATCCTACGACGACTCACTGAGCCTGTCTGAATTATATATCATGACCAGGCCTGTGGGACTTAATTAAAAATGGCGGTTTGAAAGAAGCCACGAGCCAGAAAACTCCCCTCAAGGGCTCTAACAAGACAACCTATCTTTGGAGACAGAGTTTATGGTGTGATCGGTCCAGGCTGACAGAAACACAGCCACCTTAACCTTTATTTAATCACTGTTTATATTAATGATGATCAGGAGATTCTTGTAATAACCCCTGAGCGAGAACCTCGGCTAAACACCTAAAATGTGAAACTCAAAATTGCTGACACTGACACGAATCTAACTGTGCGCTCTCTCTCTGTATCGTCCTGACCAGAAAAATCACGGCGGAGCGAGGAGAGGCGCCCGTGGGCGAACACAGAGGAGGGATTATTTGTAGAGCAAACAAAGCTAAATGTGTCTTGGCGGTGCCAGGAAAAGTGAGCCGCCGGCTGCTGGTGTCGCTTCCTCACATGACGGCGATCTATTTCAGGAGAGCTATTCCTGCACCGCTCCGCGGGGGGGGGGACGACAACAGACCACTGCTGCAAACACAATGGAGAAAATGACTTCTAACATATGAATCTGTTGTTTTAAATATTTATAGTACATTTCGTTTTGAGATGAGGGATGAAATATTTGCAGTTCAGCGGGTAAAAAAACAAAATTATCGCAATATCTATAGAACATTTTACTATGAATATTGTGAGTTTTGAATCTGTTTTGGCAGATGAATTAAACTCAGATACGTCTGTGACCATAGAACAAAAGGAACAAGATAAACTGAATAAAAAGACGCACGAGGCCTCACATCTGTTGTCACCGTGATATCATATGGTCAAGGCGGATGTTTAACCCACAGGTTGGGAATCGCTCGTCGACATACGTCAGTTATGAATTTTAATGCCGCCGAAAAATAATTTCAGCCTCTCTTTACTGCTGTTTCTAACATAATGCATGATCATTGTTGAGTCACATGAATGTCTGATGTTACACTGTGAGTGAGGGCATGGGTTCAAGTATATAAAATGTGCATATGACAGGAGTCTCTTTGTGTTGGTGTTAAGATATTTAGAAGGTGGAGAAACAGAGATCAAAAACCATATTGCATGCAATGTAGTTCTCACCATTTGTTGTGATCTTCGTTCCCGAGAGGAAAATGTACCTTGAGGCCATTAATGTTACCCAACACTGCTGCAGAGGATCATGGGAAGATGAGAATCCATATTAAAAGCGGAGTACCTGTGCTGAGTTGGTGTTCGTCTCCGTCTCCGGGATGTACGGGTAGTGGATGTAGAACATGTCGTTGCGGACCATCTTCTTCCTCATCCGGCAGGGACCCTCCGTCATCTCCAGCACGAATTTGTCCAGGTGGGAGCCGATGGGGGGGCCCCAGAGGCCTCGCTCGCGCAGCAGCTCGTACTCGATGGACGCCCACTCCTCCGTCACGTACTTGAGGGCGTTTTGCTGCCGCTGGGGGAAAGAGTAGGGGACGGACGAGGTCAGTCGCCTTAAAAAAAACGCTGCTATAAATAATAGATCATTGTTATTATTCGAGTTACTGTCCTGCAGCATCATCCTGACTGCGCTGTTACACAACACGCCCACAGCTGCTTTCTCAGCAGAACCGAGCTGACGCATCATCTCTGACAAAGCAGCTTGATTTCTTTATTCAATTTGATTAATTCTCTCCAATCGAGCAACGATGCACGTGTTGTACCTCTTGATATTCTTTGTACTGCATCGCCACCAAGTCTCGAACTACGGCGATGTGTGTGAACATCCACTGGAAGGTCTCCTGTTGATCAGAGACACAAGGCTGTGATGAATCAGTTCAAGTTTAAGGATGTTGTGCGTCAGTGACTGTGGGTTGTTTCGTGTGTTTTACCTGTGCCGACAGACTGTTCTTGTTCAGGCTGTTCTCCTTCTTGTTGCGGCGGACGCCCAGCTTGGAGAGGCCGAAGCCGCTGCTGACTCTGGACAGTTTGGACTGTGTCGCCGGTGCCACGGCTTCACCGCGACTGATACACTTCTTCTCATGGACTGAACGGCAGAGGAGAGGAGCACAAAAAGAACAATTACATTTAGGGATGTTTATTTACAACCAAACCAACCTGAGATTTCTGCCTCCACCTCAGTGCAAGGTCAAGGTCATTTGCATTAATTTCTAATTAAAGCTTCATATTTTCTTCTTCTTCTGTGTTTTATTTGAAGTGTTGATCCATGAGAAGATATATTTGTGGTTTTAAGAACTAAAAAACCATCTCAGTGTAGTTTTACATCTCCTCTCTCAGGCTTCTCTCTGGAGCTCTAGTAACAACAGGTCGCTGACTGTTTCCTGAGTGATCCAATAAAAATATAGCAGATTTCAGGTAAAAACACTCAGAGAAACCAAATCCTGCAAGGTTTGGATGTTGGGTCAAGGTGGGCGGGGCTTGGTGACTGCTTTGTTGTGACATCACAAAGTTCCAGAAGTCCTGACGGCTGGTTTTAAGGCTCAGTTTCTGAATACAGGCTGTGTGCATTTCTCTGTGGACTGAGGCTTTGATACTTTCACAGTATTAATATAGAAGCTAGACCTGATCTATAATCACACTACACATGGACAGAGACCTTTAGACTGGATGGGACCTTTAAAAAATACTCCCCAGAAAACAGGAAATTCTGCAAAACTAGAGAACATTTCTCAGAATATCTGGTTACAATACTTATTGATAACGCTGTGCAGGCGGGGCTCCAGATGAAAGTATTTCCTCTGAAAAACAACAAGAGGCTCTCCCAAAAAGTTGACCTAGTTATGTATAAATAAAGGAATAAAAGACACCACAACTGCAGGACGGGCACAGCTGATTCTATGTTTGTATGTGTGTGTGTGTGTGTGTGTGTGTGTGTGTGTGTGTTTTCTCTTCCCCTCACCCAGGTGGTTCTGCCAGCTCTTCAGGGCCGGCTCCTCCAGGGCCGGCCGGGCTGTGGCGATGTCCACGTGGCCCCTGTCGTTACAGGGCAGAGACACCTTGAAGATGTCCTCCAACATCTGACGCTTGCTGTGCATCAGCTCCGTCCACACGCGGTTCACCGCCTTCAGCAGCAGCTGCCGCCCTGCGAGCGCCGACGACAACCAGGTTTAATGACATGAAGCGCTGCGCCGCTATCTGACAGTGACGTGAGTTACAGTCTGATGTGACATCTCTAAAACTCCTTCATGATGTTCATTATGCTCAGTATGTTTGTATTACACCTCAAGTCTGCATGAAAACACCCACAATCCCTTGTTCCGACACCAGCTCTGAATAACAGAGTTGAGAGTGTTTGTGAACCAAAACATGTTAAAATATATCACCTCTAATAAATGTTAAACCCCCGCAGCTGTCTGTGGATTATATGCAGCTAGAGTCAGAACGATGAATAGACTGAACTTGGATCTTTTTTTTCTGTCACAGTTTCACAAAATATCCCCTCATGTCAAATTAATTCAAACACGGCCCATCCGACCTGAGCGAGCTTTAAAAACAACATCAAGAAAAACTGGAAGAAAATGCCAACATGAGCGTGAACCAGCTGAAACAGACATTCATTTATTATCTCAGATGTTTCTGTTTTCAATAAATAGTCTCACCCTCGCTGACGTCGTGGCTGTGCGTGGCGTCGGCCTCGTTTTCCGAGGGGATCATGACGTGCCAGGTCGTCATCCTAGCCTCCGCCTCCAAGCCAAAGCCCTCCACGCTGCTGCAGAAACAAACACACGGCGGCTCAGTACCAACACTGCCATGCAGAGACCTGTGGGGGTGGTGGGGTGGGTTGTTTGGCTTCACTGGAGCAGATGAGTCTGCGCTCGGCTGTTGCACAGTGTGTTGTATTAACGCATATTGTGTTCCCAGCATGGAGGGAAACTCAGTCTCCTTTCCACCTGCTGCATTTTGGGAAATTGTCCGTATTTGTGCCAGGGACATGCACGAGCACAAGAACAGTCCAATGAAAAACAAAAGGGGGTGTAAAATGTGTGGTAACTTGTGCACAAACACACGGGCGGAGCTAAAAACTAAGTATAAAAGGCTTCGATTCGTCCTGTTCTCTTCATTTTTTCACAATCATGTTTTTCATTTAGCGATTTATGTTGCACAAAGTGCTTCAAAGCAAATACAGGTCTTCTGCTTCGACTCTATACATTAACGCCTCAGGTTAACTCGCCTTAAAGTCTTCATTCGTCCTGTTTTTACACATTTGTGTCAGATTTGGAAAATAGTGAAGTTTACATGTACATTTCTCCTTATGAAATTATTTGTAGTGACGACGTCTGATGTTTCTATGTTGAAAGTTTCCCAGCATGACTGGAAAATATCTGCAGAGAATTTAGTCATCTGGGTTTAAACGCTTGAGGCTGGTATTGTAATTACCCTTAATCTGGCACTTGATTAATTGATCTGGCTAATAGACACCGTCTGTGTGCAGCCGCCACAGCCTGATGTTGATCATTATGTTGATCACAGTTAGTGTTAGTTTATTCCTCTCAGCTCGTCAACATGGAGGCCTGTCCCTCATGGGCTCAGTGATATACTGAGAGTTTACAGATGCATCATCCACTTAAAGTCTCTTAAAATACATTTTAAATAAAATGGCAGCAGCCTTGTTTTAAAGCCTCCATCCAACACTAACTCCTAACCCTGCCCACGACGGCAGAACCTCTCCCTCTTACCTGCCGCTGTGCAGGCAGATGAAGCAGTGAGCCAGGCAGGCCACAAAGTCCTGGTCGTGGTTGCCTGGCCCGAGCACCAGGTTGCGGTTGACGGTCAGGACACGCAGGGCGTCCAACAGGGCCACCTGCTGAGCCACCGTCTTGTGGGGTCGACAGAGCTGGTAGAGCACCGTCCGGTTCAGACAGTGGTAGATGGCGTCGAGGGAAAGACCCTGGGAGCGCCTCTTCGACTGCAGGAGGAGAGGGGGAAGGGGGGGAGGAACACAAACAGGCGCGGGAGGTTAGAGGGGGAAAGTTGTTTCTATATCAGCGAGCGCTAGAACGAGAGAAAGGAGGGAAATACAGCGGAGGGAAAAAGTTAGTCACTGTTACGTCGCTGCGGATAAAGCTGCTGTGGAAATACTTGAGCAGAAAGAAGATTTGATTGAGCAACCGGGGCTGAACTGGGCTAAGTTGTTTGAACGGTTGTGAATGTACCTTTGTTGTTGTCACACCGTCTGAGCAGAGGATTGCTTAAGGACTTTAAAGTGGAAACACACACGGCTATGAATTACTTATGTGAGTATAGAGCTAATATCCTACTACTTCTACTTTACATTCTGCTTGCTGCTGCACTATTTCCTGACACCCAAGACGATTCTCTGTGTGTGTGTGTATGTGTGTTTTAAGTTGTTCACATCTGCGGTGGGAGTGTCTTACAGCCACATGCTGTCTGGATTCCGGGTGCTGATATTTCAAGTCAAAAAGGAAATGAAATGTAAATATATTCTGATTCCACCTGTGTCTGCCTCGGCATCGAGTGGATGGCACACTGGGAGATTTCCAAGACACGGCGGCGCAGTTTTGGTTTGTATAGTAAAGTATAATCTCCTAATCTCTCTTGCACTGAAGTGTGTAGAAGGCGTGGAAGACAAAAGTCCACACGTGACGTTACTCGAGCTAGAATTACCGCCTCGCTGCTGCACGCCTCCGCCGACCAGTTGCAGTTAATTGGCGCGTGACTCCTTGAGTGAGCTTTGAGTGTAAGGTCAATGGTGCTTTTGACTTTTTTTATCCAGTTGTTAAATAGAGAAAATTCATTTGAGGGGATTTATGAATATAATATAGTCTTTTGTTATGATGAGATATTATTAAGCTTGTTCTTCATGATGACTCCTAATTGGACAGATGTGAAAGAGAAGAAATCTATATTCATGGATTTGGGCTTTGGTCGATCAGACGAGGGATTTCCATCAGTTCTGGGTCGAGTCACAAGCATGAAACAGCTGCTCTGTTGTTTCTACATTTAAGTGTCTCTGTCGTGGAGAAACTACAGTGGTGTGGTCGCTTTAAATGTTGCGGCGGGCAAAGGAATTGTGGGACGGCATTTCTCCTTTCCTTTGGGTAAAGGAAGGTGCAGTGTTTCCTCTGCTGAAGGAGATAAGATAGGAAGCTCTGATGCTCCTTTCCTCCTCATGTAGAGAATTGGACCAGCTCTTATCGTGGCTGCCGCTTAGATAATTTCACTCAGATAAACTGAATCTCACACAGACACAGCAGATAAATACAGACAGTAAAACAGCACGTCACTAACAACAAACACACACCTGTCATTCGGGCTCTGAACGGAGCGACAGCCGTGTTTTGTGCTTTCACTGGCTCCAACGAGTGAGTGGATGTGCCGTCAGATGGACGTTGCGGATCTAATTCAATCCTGAGTGAGTTCATTGTTTGCATTAACTGGCAGAGGACTCGCAGAAGGACTGTTTTATTTCTCCATGCAGAGAAGGCAGACGCCGCCGCCGCCGCCGCCTGTCCGCCTGTCCGCCTCAGGCCGCTCTGGAGAAATCTGTCCAGTCTCTTACCAAAGGCACCGGCCGAATCCTGATCCGCATTTTTCTGCGTTTGATGAGTGTGTCGACTATAATTTGACTCTTGCACGAAGCAGAAGATCATTTAAAAGTCTAATATCATTCAGCTTTATTATAAACGCAGTCGGGCTTCTTAAGGTCGTATGCCTCCGGCTACTCTGCTCTACGCCAGGGACGCACTGCCTGCGAGTGCGTGGCGGCTGACGTCACTAAAATGTCACCGTCTCCACATGCAGCTGCTACAGTGGATAAAAATAAATATATATCTATATTTTTTTAAGTCTGCATCCCTTCAGCTGAAACTATTCCAAGTGGGAATCTAGAGTTTTCTCACGGTTTCTGTTCTTCAATCAAGACACTTCACTCTTGTTTTAACTTCATGCAACCGTCTAGCTAACACCGACTTTATATGCTATCTCCCGAGCAGCACAATCATTCGCTCTGGACCGTGAAGAACAGGCCGAGGCTGGTTTCTGTTTTGTACCTGTCCTATGAGTTGCACGATGAAGTCCACCACCAGCTTGGAGTCCTTGTTGAACATGCCCTGCCACAGCTTGTCCACCACCCGCTGAGTGAAGTAGAAGACGTTGTTGACCAGAATCTGATAACTGCCGCTGCTGCTGAGCGGCAGAGAGGCGTCTTCGCCTGCACGGAGACGGAGAAACAGTTACACACCTGCACATGAAGGGGCCGCGGACAGTGATCAGTCTAATCTATTCAAATGTCCACTTTTTACAACGCAATTAAAGCAGTCACATAAATAAACAAAACCGAGGGAAGTGCTGAGAGGGATGAAGACAACATCAGTATTTTGAGAAATTAAAAAAGCTCATGCACCAGCAGAAATTAGTTTTGAGGAAGGAATATGTGATTGATTTGATTATTTTGTTGTTTCTAGTTGGCTGTGAGTTCAAAAGACAAAAACATATTTAATTTCTTTATCTAGAAACACAGACTACAGGAAACAGGAATCCTGTAAGAAGCTGAAGGTGTTTGCAGTTCTCTCTGCACCACTCTGTGATCTGCTGACTCATGATGCAAACATTAAAGCTCCTCACCGAGCCAAATAAGAAATCGGTTCAAGCTGTTGTGCAGGATATTCACCCGAGACATTTTTTGTCTCGTCATCAAACTCCAGGTGAATCCAGGTGAATGTGAAGGTGACTCTGTCCTCTGTGTTTGCTCGTCTGACAGGTGACATTAAGGTGAGATGGAAAATCTGTGATCGTGGAAAATGATCAGGAGGTTTTTGTGTTTGTGATTCAAGATGGATGTGAAATGATGACGTTGGCAGGTGAGGCTGGATCGTGTTGTACGGGGAGGGGGGG
>NW_019525077.1:2420630-2447998 GCF_002814215.2 Seriola lalandi dorsalis
GGGGGGGGGACGGGACGGACGGGACTTTGCACTGACCTAGCAGGACATCAGCAGCCAGCAGATGCTCCATGACACCGTCCAGGATGTTGGACTGAAACTCCTTCTGCTGAGTTCTGGTGGAGCGCTCCGGGGAGGCCTGATGAGAGCGAAGAGCCAAAACCAGACACAATCAGGACTGTTATTTATTAAATCTGAGCCAATTCTGAGGATCTGCTATCGTTCAAAATCAAGTGAAGATAAGAAAAGTTTTGTTAACAGGAGCCAAAGTCTACACGAGATGATCGACTCGAATCTTAAATTCTCTGATCGAAGCTCAAACATCCGCCGGTGACATCGATGAGTTTGGATTCATCTCCTCACCTCCAGCAGGAGGTCGATGATGGGCGTCTGCTTGCTGGCCGGGGTCATGCACAAATTGTCCATGATCAGGACCCTCATGAAGTCGAAGACGTACTTCTTGGCCGGGTGGTTGGTCAGGGAGGTTTTGGAGCCCACGTTGCAGTATTCAGACTGGCTGCGGTTCATACCGGAGTCGCCGGCGAAGGCCTTGAACTCCTCGGTGGGAGAACCCGCTTCGTCGTCCAGATCAGTCACCTGGAGCGGGTGGAGATGGTGGAGTGGGTCAATTCACCAATAACTTAAATGTTCTTTCTCATAATTACAACATTTCAGCGAGGTACAGAATAAAAACCATAGAAAACATTTAAACTGAACAATTGTTCTCCACTGCAGCCGCACCTCCTGTGTCAGTAAGTTCAGAGAGAAACTGCAGCATCCTTGTTCTTTGGAACTGCAGCAGAGAAGATTACATCGCTCCTGATTCCAAAACAAATAACTTTTAGGTTTTTACTGCCCCCGTCACAATACATCCCGCAGCGGGGTGAAAGGGATACTGATCAGTAGGTGCGATTACTTTCCCCAGTGATGAGATTTTATGCTTTTAATCCATATGTCAGGCGCGTCCCCCTCAGTCTTGGAACAGAAACTCCTCGTGCACCGTAAAGAAATGTCAAGGCATGAGAGATTTATGTGGAAGTAGACTAATAAAGCTGCTGCGATGCCTTTTTCTGCTCACCAGGAAAGGAGATAGATTTCTTATTAAACTGCGAACACTCAGAGTAATTACAGTAAAAATGTGGAGGACTCACCATCTCAGAGTACGGCCTGATGTTGAAGGGGAAGACAGAGGCCGCCAGGGCGCAGAGGAACTCGGGACTGTGCCACATGGGTGCCAGGTCGGGCACGTTGTGGTACAGATACCTAAAGAACTGCATGAGGGTGACGGGGTACTCCCTGAGCCAGGACCCTTCCTCCTCTGACTGCCACGGCTGGAGAGGGACACGCACAAGAAAAAACAAAATCAGGGGTGGCCTGCAGGAAACCCACTGCGGATGTGAGCGCGTAGATGAGGGTGAAGACGGACGGCGCGTGTGCCGACTCATATTTGATGGATTAATGGAGCTTAAAACGCCACCGTTAATAGAATCCGGGATGATCCGGTTCCTTTTTCGAGAACCACTTAAAAGAGGATGAACATGAGAAAACCTTGCACGCACGCACACGCACACACACACACACAGGTGTTTTTAAAGTTATAAGCTTCCTGTGTGTGTGTGTGTGTGCTCATAAATCATCTCCTTTTGTGTTGAATCTAATTAGTGACAAACTATGTATTTGGAATATTTGTCCTGTTCATATGGAAAAAGAAGAAAGCCGTATGATCTTGCGTCAGAAAAAATAAGCTATTTTATTTAAAACGTATTTAGAGCATCTGATATTTTAGAGGAAAATACTGTTTTTTCTCCATTTTATCAACTATTTGAATTTTTTTCCTGATATTTAATATAATCACAACATGTTCCTCTTGAAGGCTTAAGATAAATGTAAAAATAAATAAGCTAATGTGTGCTGCGGAGTGGCGGCTCCCACCAGGTTGAGCATGCTGCGGAGCATGGCCAGCAGCAGGAAGGCAGCCTCGGTGCACACGCTGTGGATGGAGCCCACCACTGTCCCACTGGAGGCCGGGATGCCAAAGATGAAGGTCCAGATGGAGTCCAGGTCAAACTGAGAGGACAAAACACACAAACTGGGGTAATACACAGTCACATAAACACATTATTTGATGCCGTTATCTGTTAGTGCACATGTCCTTTGTAAATCAAATACTGCAGTTTTGTCAGCGATGCGTATTTGGAGGTTTTTGTAGTTTTATCTACAGGAAGGAATCAGCGGTCGAGTTGTCTCGTAACTTTACTGAGAGTCGCACTTTGGAGCAGCTACTGATTCTCAAGTAGCGGCCATGACATATTAAGTGTTTAGTGAAGGAAGAAGGAAGAAGGTCGGGTATACTAACATGTACCTGCAGGCTGTCTGGCAGCTCGATGACCGGCTGCTGCAGGAAGAGAGCCATGAGCAGGAAGTAGAGCTCGGGCACGTTGGTGTGTTTGGGCAGCAGCGTCTGCAGCACAGGGAATCCTGGGAAGTGGCACGCGTCCCGGTTGATCTCTCGCAACGTGGAGCGTCCGCCGGCGCTGCGGCCCACGTTGAAACCTAAACACCAGGGGGGTGGGGGGGGTGAAAGAGAATTTTTAGGGACGAGGTAGAGAGACGATTTTACTGCATACGTCCTCTGACTAAAGGCGTCTACTGGAAACTGTGAGTACAGCTGCTGTACCTGCTTTATCAAGGACGTGGTCACAGTATTTACCCAGGACTGTAACTCAGTTCCTCAGACAGGATTTATGTGGGAAACTGAGCACTAACAAAATAATAATAATAATAATAATAATAATAATAAAAGGATGAGGATTTGTTTTAGCTAGAAGAACAAACTCCAAATAAAACTGAGGGCTTCAACCTCACAGCAGATAAGACAACGCTACAGCCACTCAGCCATGTCACTACTAAGGGTTTCCATAAGCAAAGTCAGTGGTTCTCAGCCTGGACCTGTTAGTTCATATTTTTTATTTTTCTTATCAAAATGCTTCAGCAGTCAATAATTGGAGAATAAAAAAAGGGAGAAGAGAAAATAAATCATCATTTGGAAGCAAAAGTTCACCTGCGAAACTTTTCATTTTTTCTTTTTAGAATAAAAGAAAAATCCACTGACGCTGAAAACCACTGAGCTCAGGAGGGACTATGTTTGCAGCAGCAGCAGCAGCAGCAGCAGCAGCAGCAGCAGCAGCAGCAGGGAGGCAAAGAAAAAGACAAGACGAACCCCGGGCCGTGCGGCGCACAAACTGCGCAGCTTTCTGTTTAGTGAATGACGGCCAACTCCGACGGAAAGCGTTGCCAGAGTGGGGAGAGGCGTCTGCTGAGCCATGTTACAACACACAGTGTTTACACTGGACATTATCACTGCACGCTTCTGACACTGTGACTCATGTGGGAGGAAAATTCGAGTATTTTAAATATTTTGCGAGAAAAACTGTTCCGAAATCCGCTCACCCAGCACAGTGCCGATCTTGTTGGTCAGGACGGAGTCGGTGTGGTCCAGCCAGCCGCCGCCGCACAGCCCCTCTTTGAAGCGGTTGAGGATGGACTGGTTCGAGAGCAGCACCACCAGGATCCAAAGAGCCGCCGTCACCGTGCTCGAGTGAAGATGTTCCTCCATGAACATCAGGAGCCAATCGAAGCCCAGCGTCCGCACCAGCTCCTCGCACGCTCTGCGGGGGCGCGAGAGGGGGTGAGCTGACTGGTCTATATATCATTATTACTTCAACGTGAGGTCACTTTTGAGTTCTTACATGTAATAAATGAGTCTCCTCTACAGGTCAGACTTTGCATTCGACTCTAAAACATGTGTTTTTCTGAATATAATATTTAGCTGAGATGAATCCATGAGGAATCTTACTGGGCATTGACGGTGCATTTCTCTTTGGTGGTGAAGAGCAGTCGGAGCAGGTTGTCCAGCAGTCTGTTTCTCAGCAGAATGAGGTTGGCTGACAGCAGGCCGCCGAAATCGTCATCGTTGCCTGGAGACAGGAGAAAGAAACAGTCATTTCAGTTAGAAAATCAGCCACTCGTCACCGACTGGAATCGATGTTTGTTCTATATTTTAACAGCCAGATATCAGGTTGAAGCTAACATCACAGACGCAGACAAAGACGCCATCACGTCTAATCCATCATCACCTCCGTCGATCTTCTCCTCGTTATTGATTTCCATGACGACAAACTTCTCACACACAGCAAATGTGGGAAGGGTGGAGGAGATGAACTGGCCAAACCTGTGGGAGAAGAGGTTTGTTTAATATTCGTGTGTGTGGGGGCGTGTGTGTGTGTGTGTGTGAGTGTGAGTGTGTGTGTGGGCGTGTGCTTACCGCAGCAGGTCGTACTGGTTGGGGAAGCCCTGCAGCAACAGACTGAGCACGTTGCTGATGGCGGCTACGGTGGGCTGCGACAGCGAGGTGTCTCTCAGGGTCAGCAGCAGCCTCGGGATCAGCTGGAACTCCCTCAACAGTTTGGCGTTTTTCGCCGCCTCACTGTTCAGCACAGGGAGCGGTACACACAGTTAAGATTAGAGCTCGGCCGTCTTCGCTGGATTGACGTTAAAAATAGGAGAAAACAACGGCGCCAAATAACATCATTCTCCGTTTGATCTTTGGCACTTGCCTGGATTCTGTCAGCAGCTCGATGAAATGCTCAAACAGAGAGAGGTGGAGCTCGTAGGGCGCGTGGAGCCAGACCTGAGGAGCAGAAGGAGCAGATTGACACCTCTGCAACACAAACTACCGCCAAAGACAGGAGGCACAGAGTGACCCAGTTTCCTCTGACACCTGTGACTCGCACTGTTGCATTGGTCGAGGTTTAACTGAAGCGAGAGGCTTACGGTCGGTCAGAATATAAGAATGCAGGACTGCAACAATGCTGTTCTGATTACTCTGGTGCAGAGTATTTTCTTTTCGCCCTGAAACCGCTCACCTCGAAGTCACACAGCAGGTCCTGGAAAGCCGTGGAGTTGGGAATGATGGAGGTCTCGTGGCCGCTGTCCACCGTTCCCACCAGGGAGAAGGTGAGGTGGAGGATGTGGCTGTTGAGCAGCGAGCGCTTCTTCTTCAGCAGCATGGCCAGCAGCTGCAGGGGGAGAGACGACGCACAGCGAAGATATATTCGTATTTCTTTATGTCATGTCACCTCTTGTGTTTTTGTCATTGTACAAATTAAAACTTATTTGCGTTCGGTTTGTGACTGTGCAGACCAGGAGATCCACAGTACTGAGCATTAAGATCACAGCTGTGGCGGCATTACAGTATTTTCAAAAGCTTAAATGAAGAGAAGAGACAAGAAGTAGAAAAAGAAGGAACAAAAAAGCTTAATTACAGCAGCAAAGGGAAGCAAGTATCTGGACATACAGTTCAAAACTGGCAAAAGGGTGAATTTCATACGTCTAAAACAGGTCTACGAAATAATTTAACGTTCAATTCGAAGTGACAAATGGAGCACAGAGTTCAGTTTTAAGTAGCTGAAGTAGTTTAAAGTAGCAACTAGCGGACAGGTGAGCATCAGCTTCCTTTTTTCAAATGAGAATTTGGGCGCCTACAGAACAGAGAATCACTCTGACGAAGCTCTGAATCGCTAAACTAAAGTGGACTGGATCCATCAAAGAGTCTGGAAGGTGTCAAAAGAAATAATATGAAAACCCCCAAACCCACTAAACCACATCAATATTTACTAGCTGACGAGTTGTGTGTGTTTACCTGCTCTTCAGCCACAGGTGTGTCAGAACGCGTCATGTGACAGACGTTAAACTCACCTGGTAGCCTTTGATGCGCTCCATTTCCTTACTGGCCAACGGGTTGCTTTTCACAACACACACCAGGGCTTTGACAGCTGCGTACAGCCCCTCCACGTCCGATGCCATGGCGACCAGGCCCAAGATGGCCGCCGCCCCACCCACATACTGCAGGTTGGTGGCCACAGGCTTGGGTACGAAGGCACGCACACCTGGAGTTTAAGTACGACAATTTTAAATGACATTCACAAGCTCCTCACGCAGTGGAAGTGCAGCATAAAACCAGCAAATTTAAAGATGCTAATTTGGATATTTAGTTTACCTAAATATCCGATGACAGCAGCTCCAATGGTTCGGGCCGGCCCGTTGAGGTGGCCGGCAGCGTTGTGGATCAGCTTGACCGGGGTGGCGTTTTCATGAGAGGACACGGCGAGCTGAAGATGGGAGGGAGGGAGGGAGGGAGGGAGGGAAGAGTTTCAGAAAAGAAAAAAAAGAAAACACACAGCCGCTCTGACATTTCTATGTTTTTAGGAAGCCACTCCCCTTTCTCTTTCACCTTTGGTCATGCAGCTCTGATTGGTTATTTCAGGGGGTGTCAGAAGTTAAGTGCTGAAAGCTGCAGTCTTGTATCAAGGTCTGAAATTTCTGAAAGGCTTTCATTCAACCAGATAGAAATATATATGAATATGAATATGAAAACACGGTGGCCATTTTAGTAAGAGAAAAATACTGGACTAAAAACTTTCCTTATGTGGCGTTGTTTTAAGTTTTCGTTAAGAGTTCTTTAAATGATGATGTGTTTTATGATTTCCCTCACTGCCGGTACAATAAACCACTCTCCTCCCATCCTCCCACAGGCCTCTGCTGTGGGAGAAATGCCGCCTCTGCACTTCTTTGACGTTCCCTTCCTCTGGGTTGCCGTGGGCCGCGGCTTAGCGGGGGAAGGCTGGGAAATAACTTGACAGGTGGGGAACGAGATAAGGATGAGGGGAGGGAGCTCATTTGGAGCTCAAACACACACTTTAGGTGGGATAATAGGATGGTGTGTTATTAGCTGTGAATGCATATATATATGTGTGATTGAACGTCTGTGCATAAGTGTGAGTTTGACCTTTGCACACGAATATGCACCTGCATGTATATCTGTATATATATATGTGTGTGTGTGTTTACAATTATAAATAAAAGTGAGTAATAGAAACCTGAGCAGAGTTTTTTTTACATGCATATTTATTTATTATTCAAGATATAAATCTTTCCTCTCTGCAGACTTTGCAAATTTGCTAAAGGTCTGCACTGAAAACATCCGACCTCCATCTGCACCGCGGCTCAGGGAGAGAGCTGTTTATTTTTATCAGTGAGCTCAACACTGCACTCAGTCAGACTCCAGCTCTGTCCCACGGGAAACTGACTCGCTAAAGGTTCAAATAAAGTTAATTTGCTGCTGAACAAGTGTTCTCGACATAGGAAATTAATTTGGAAAAACTAAAACAAAACTGCATAAATACATTTTTTTTTTTTTGCACTTTGAGAAAAAATGAATTTACAGTTAGATTAAAGGAGCTAAATGTGGTTTTCTTTCCGGTAGCGGGCGGAGGTTATTTATCGCTGTCTTTATAACACAAGAGGTTATAACACGCACTCTGAGCGGTGCTACGTCTTCAGGGCAGATCGGATGCGACAGTGAGTTGCAAAGTGACGAGGCGGGCCGGAGCTAGCTGGTTAGCACGCTAACTTCAGTAGAAGAAAAGAAGTGATGGGGACAAGAGTTAACATTGGTCTTGCTTTCCACCGCTGGAGACAGATGTTGGGGAGTAAAGTAATGAAGTTTGACGCTGAACTCACAACGTTTCCTCTCGACTGGTGAGTGAACAGCTGTTAATGCTAACGTTAGCTATGTAGCAGTAGTAAAACTCCTTTAAAATATCAATTCAAATATAAATATCTGAAAATAAACCAGATGAACGATAATATGAAATAGATAGAAACATTTAAAGGGAGCATATATAAATGTACATATTGTCACTCCTCTCCATTTTAAAGCCATTGTTATTGTGATGGTTGGTAAAGATTTGCTTTCCGCCCATTAATCTCCACGTTTGCTTCTGTCCCCAAAGTTCTCAAATTGTTCATGTATGGGCCAAAATACAATACAACGCTCACATGCGGTATGTCTGACCTGTTTGGCGATGGCTTTGCTGTCCAGTTTGTTGTAGACTTTCCTGATCTTGGCCACAGTGAGCGTGGACACGGAGAGAGCGTAGAGGCTGAAAGACACCTTCTCCTCTGGTACCAGCGCCACCGGAGAGGCAGGGGCCACCTCCGTCTTCGAGTCTTTACCTGGAGCAATAAGGAGAGAGATGGGAGGTATACAGATAAAAGAGTTGGAGGGAAAGGTGATAAAACAGTAATGTCAGCTCAAGAGGGCAGAGGGCGAAAAGGTGAGGTCAGGAGGACCACTCACAGGGCAGGTAGACAGCCTGGAAGCTGCCCACGTAGTTGGGTCCCAGTTCATAGATGGCAGCGACGCTGGTGGCAGGCAGCACCTCCTCCAGAAAGTGGCTGGGCCCCAGACGCCACACCAGGCTGGAGAGCTGGCGCTGGGCCGGCGGCGTCCCCACATACCCGTATACCGTGCTCACCACAGGAGGGTTGGTGGAGCCGGAGCCGCCCGGAGCACTGTGGACGTAGTGAAGCTGGAGGGAGGGGGGGGTTTAAAGGACAAGATTTAAATTTGAGCATTTTATTATAATTGCAGCAGAAGAAGGAGCAGAATGATCATCCAACATGGTTCCTGTAAACAATTTACTTTTAAATCATGATTTAACTAATCTGATTGGTAGATGTGCCACATTTATTAGCTGATTGACAGTTTTATATGATCGTAAATTGAATATTTTTGTCTTTTATATTGTTGGTCGAACAAAACAGAAACATCTGGAGACAAATCATCAATCAAGTGATCATAGAAAATGACAAGATTAATCTATAATGCTGCCTTAAATGTTGACACTTATTATTGTGCACAATAACACGCTCAGCTTCATGTATTAGTGTTTGTATATATATTTTATCTTATCGTTATTATTAGAAAGAATCAGCCTTTTTCTGATGTCTCTTGTCCGTCTTCCCTCCCTCCTAATGTCGCTGTATGCAGCTCTTACAGAGACAATAAAGGCTTTCTACTTCTACTGCTAATTCTAATTCATATCAGCTGTTCTTTGAGCAAAGATCTGTATGTTAGAGATGTGTAAATCTAAGGCTGAGGTTCATCAATCTGCACATTGTATCATCCATCTATTATTCTCAAATCATCAGTTAGAGGGCTAATTAATGTGTAATTAATGGAAGCTGTTGTTGTTGTTGTTGTTGTTGTTGTTGTTGTTGTTACTGGGTGGACATATTTTTTTGTTTTATATGAAGAGCACCCAAGGGATCCTTAGAGACTTAATACTTCGACAGAGGAGATACTAGAAAGAGGATTTGTGCTACACGCACACAGAAGATACATATGAGCGGTTTGTTGTTTCCTGTGCGAGGAGCTCGGCAGGAAATGAAGCTGTTGTTATCAGCGTTGCTGAGAGGAAGCTGAGACTTGTGGTCTGCCGAGCTGCTCCTCTGCTCTGCTCTCTGATCTTAGGGGGAATCTAAAGTCACTAAACCACAAGCCACATCACTGCGGGCCGCTGCGCTGCCAGGCTGCTGTTTAAAGCCTCCATTCACTTTTGTTTTTGTTGTTGATTCTTTATCAAGGCCTCAGACATTCTGTCCATTACAGACGGCAGCTGCTGATCCTCATCACTGACTTGGCTATTAATGTGATTTCATGTGATATATCATCACCACACACAGGGATTTAAAATGTATGAAATCTGTGGACGGTGAGAAAATCTCACACCCACTCACTCTGAGCTTCTTTGTATAGCAGCCATCTTTAAAAATAGATTAGAGTATGTGAGACAATGATACAGACACTGTGTGTAATTCTTTCCATTTCTGTTAGTTTATAACAGGAAACAATGATGAGCACATTCTGCATTTATAGTGTGTGTGTGTGTGTGTGTGTGTGTGTGTGTGTGTGTGTGTGTGTGTGTGTGTGTGTGTGTGTGATGCTAAATGAACTATTTCAGGAGCTGCACAGCAAATTGCATTGTCAGACAATGTGCACTGACAATAAAGGAATTCTACACTATCTTGCATTAATTGATCAATTAGTCTGTTGGTCAATCAACAAAAAATTATCTAACAAGTATTTTTCATAATCAATTAATCAGTTAAATCAGATTTATTTTGGCTCCAGCTTCTGAAATGTGAAGATTTGCTCCTTTTCTCTGTTTTAAATCAATGAACTAAATTTCTTTTTGGGTTTTCTATCGTTGGTTGGACAAAAAAATAAAAAAATAAAAACTAAAGGACTCAAATCATTAGCTGCAGCCACAGCTCAGAAATCTATGAAGTGCACACAACTTTAAATCGATGATTATTTGTTATCAGCTGAACCTGGAAGCTGTAAAACATCAGCTGAATTCAGATTTCTTCTACAACAGAATGGGCGTCACAACTTCAATGAAATGGCTTTAAAGACTATTTCCTGTATTGTTTTAGGATTTATGATGTCATACAGTCTATGGTTTTTACCTTGACGGTGTTGATGAGCTGGCCGTCGATGTACAGCGTGGCCATGCTGTTCTTCAGCATGCCTTTGCTCATGACCAGCACCAGGTGGTGCCATTGGCCCTCGGCGATCAGCTCGCCGCAGCGGAAACGAGCACAGCAGGGCAGGATCTCGTAGAAGGAGGCTTCTTCACTGGACTCGTCGGCTGCTTCACGGGGGGGAGGGAGAGAGAGAGAGTGGGGGGCAATACTGATGAGTCAGAGGGCTGGGGCAGAAGTGAGAGCATCAACTCGAGGTGACTGAAATCCTTGTTGGAAGTTGATATAGATTTGCAAAAGATTGACATAAACATCTACATTCAAATCATGAATTCTCTGGTTGAGAATATGTATATTATTACGTACATTTTAATAATCTCCAACAACAAAAACAGGTTCAGAAACTACACTGATCATTCATTCCCAGTTCGTTAACGCACTTATTTTATTCTGAAAAAAACACCATATGATGCAATTAACCGACACAGGTCGTTAAAAGTCTCTCACAGTAAGTCTGCAGCAGCTCCTCCTTGGTGGAGACGGTCAGCGAGCGGTCTTTGGCCGACAGCACCACAGACAGGCAGACGTAGTGCTGCTCGGAGGAGGTGGCCCGACGCACTACCGTCAGCAGCCGCACCGGGTGGGCCTGAGGTGCCGCGCTGAAACGCTCAACGCAAAACCAGGTGGAGTAGCTCAGGCCCGACGGAGGAGGGAACAGGCGCTCTCCTGCAGGTGGAAGCGAGGAGGCAGGGGGTTAGGAGAGATAAGAGGAGGTGTGACTCTTTTATGTTTCAATATCCCGTTTCATAAACCGCTGAGTTTCCAGGAACGATGCAGCGATACTATTATTATTATCTATTATTACATGTAAGTCTTGAACAAGGCGACAATTAACCTGCGTAAAATAGGACAAACACACACTGCTATGACCCATACGCAAACATATGAAATATACATTTTTATTCTATATTTACATATGTAAAAATTATATATGAAACCTGAGAACAATTTCATATATTGTAGACAGATGTTGTATAAATATAAACCCACAGCCGGTCAGTTTATGTTATTATAAACGGTACAGTCCAAAAGTTAGACATGTTTAAAACTAATGAGAAATTAATAAGAAAAACATATAGAAACATATAGATTTTTAACATGTGTGTAGTTTTAATTAACTTGCATAAAAAATTAAATTAATCTTACACAAAAAACATGTGCCTTCTATGTAAAAATTCATCACAGATATTTCTAATTTATACAAATTTGACTATGTTATAAACTTACATCTTCATATATCCAGAGGATGTATATTAGGTGACATATGTGGCACCATCACTCCTGATACAGGGACATATATGTTATATATGACATGTCTGTGTGGGGAACACCACACTGGGTTTCCACCTTTGTTGTTTCTGGACAGACATGTCGTCTCTTGTTGTGACGCCGCCTGCAGCCGTTTGACATCAAGGTCAGGGACTGTCATACATCGCTGTCGACTGATCCCGCTCACGTACAACCCAAGTTCGTGATGTGAATTTTATTCATGCGTTACAGCTGCTCGACTTTATCGCGCTTAATACTGTCACGTTCGTTTTGCCTTCATGTTTTTCACGATCTTGTGTTTACTCTTTTCTTTTGAGATGAAACGCATCAATAAACATCAAAACGCCCGTTGGGTTGTTTTATTTCAATCCAGTCATTCATTATTCTTCTGGCTTATCAATTTGTGTTTATAATCATTTCACTTTATCTCATTTAGACCTGAGGGCAGCGCAAAGTCTCGATAATATATACTGTATATATTGTATATATTTTAAGTTGTTTTACCTTTTGTTCCTGTGATTTTCTGGATTATTTTCCTTTTAATACCCTACTTTTATTTCTGGTTTTACTCTCTTTAATACATCTCCTCTGTTTTATCATTTTATCTTTATCACTTCATCACTATCTTTGCTTTCCAGTCTTCAGTGTTTCGACAGTGCAAATTTCATGTGTTCCTGATATCCTGTAAAGCACTTTGATTGATTGATTCATACAGGACAACTTGCACATATAGTGAACAGAAAAGATCTAAACCCATCAGTCAGAGTCCTGAACTAAAGCCTGGAAGTGACACGAGCTCGCTGCGCCACCCGACCGTCACTCAACAGGTGACCAACACATTGGACCAAATTAAAACAGTCCAGAAAACAATAATTCACTGTCTGCTGGCACACCAACATCTGCTCTGAAGCCAGGATTGATTTTTGTATTAGGCCTGAAAGACGGATGAAAACGACAAGCTAAATGCAAGCTCACCGGCACCATTAAGTTATTTCTTATCTGCGGAGCTGACGGTGGAGGAAAAGAAAACTGCAGTGGAAGTGCTGCAAGAACAAAGACATCGGGATGGAAACATCTATTTCTCGTGTGCACCAGGAGATGTTTGAGACAACGGAGGTGTGAAGACGTTTTGATGAATGAGCCTCGAGATGATGATGTCATTCGAGGATATGGGACAGATAGGATTGAGATAGGAGAGGGAGCAGGGAAGGAAGGAAGGATGAGGGGAGGGAAGAGGAGTGGAGATAAATGAGGCAAGGAAGAAGGGGAGGGAAGGGACAAAGAGAATAGCGTAGATAGATTCAGGGCGGGAAAAAGAAGTGAACAAGTAAGAGGAAGGAAAAGAAAAAGGGAGCAAAGATCGGAGATTGAGATGCGCAGGGAAAAAGGACGTAGAAAAGGAAAAAATTTGAGTGACAGGAAGAAATGAGGGAGACAAAAGAGCGAGGTCTATAAATAGTGTTGGGTGACTCGCTGTGGAGGCAAGAGGAGGACGGCGTGGGGTGGATGAGTGCAGAAGGAGCTGAGATGAATAGGTAAACAGATGGAGGAATGATTGTAATGTATGAGTGGATGAGGAGAGGAGGGGAGAGGAGAGGAGAGGAGGAGAGCTGTGCTTCATAAATACTAAATGAGGATACAGACTAGAAAATCAACCATAATGTCATATATTCATTTTATCTCTGCCTTCAGGTCTCACAATCAGCCTCCTCTGTAAAATCTCTCTGGGTAAAATTATGTTGTGTTTTTTTTTTTTTTTTTTTTTTTAATGAAACATTTTGTAACAAACAGGTTTTGTTTTTAACACACTATATAACCCAGCTGACAGTAAACCAGAGGCTCGAGGATGAGATAAGGTTTTTCAGCTGCAGATATGAAACGCAGAGATCAGAGAGCAGGCTGCTGTAGGTGATGCATCCACAAATAATGAACATCAGAAGACAGAAGAAATCCTGAGGTTAAAAAAAGAAAAGGCGGCGAGAATCATGACAACACGAAGGAAAAAGGGAACATGGTGCAGAAATTCAACAACAAACACAACGACGGGACATGTTAGTGCAAGAAAGAAAAAATATTTTTCCAGCTAACAGTCTACGTTTCTGCCAAACTGGACGATGAAGTGAGAAAAATGTACCACAAATTGGCTGCTGGTCGGTGGTTAAATCCCACCCTGATATTAAAATACTTTTGCCGTGGCTGTGCAACATTCTGCTTTTTCCGAAAAAAAAGAAATGTGCCACTTTAATGTTGTAGTAGTTTAGAGGCTTACAGAGATTCATCAGATGCTAAATATTGATGTAGATGTGTGTTCTGGTGGAAGAAGACCGGACACACTGATTCTGAGGCGTTACATTGAGAAAACTGCTCCAGCTGCTCCGGGTTTCTGTCTGGTTTCATATCTTTTTTTTTTTTTTCATGCTAACTGCCCACTTCCTCTTCTGTTCGTATTCAAGCCAAAATTTGGAAAATCCAGTAAAATGTCTGGCACAGCAACTTTCATTTTGAAGTGCTGAGTCACAACGCAGTCAGGTGACCCGAGCCAGCTTGCTCCACAATATGTAAACCAATGAAATAATTTTTACTGCCTGATTCTTGTTATTCTTACAAAAAGATGAACATTTTGTGCTGTAAATACAACAAACACAAGCCTTATTAATTGATTAATTAGTTATATCTTGAGTTTTATGTCTAAAGTGGATTGAAAACTGCCACAATCTGAATATGTAGCTTCCCATAAATAAAGTTTGGTGAGAGGAGGAGGAGGTCAAAAAGAGCAGTGTTGTACTATATAACTCTGCTTTACCAGAATATAAACTAATCACCAAAACTGTATGAGCTGAATAAACAAGCAAGCAGGCCATGGCGGCTAGGTAACGCTAGCACGGTCTTATCTAGTTTTACATGTGCCTCGTTAGCGCGCCATCTAGTCCTGCAAGCCGCTAACATGTCTCCATGTTCCAACATAATCTGGTGCAATGAGAAGCACTTCTTACCTGTGCCCATCCCGCTCAGCACCGCTCCATCGCTGACACCTGAGGCGTTGGTGTTGTTGGTGGGGGCATTGTGCGGCGCCAGACTGGGCAGAAACAGGCACCTGTCCAGGGACAACAGAGGGCAGATTAATGGGCTGTTATCTGGTGGAAACAGCCGTTAACGTGGGCTTACACATGTAGCTGCAGGTTTTGTTTGAATTGCCGCTGCAGCCTGGCTCCATCCCCGAGACGGGAAAATCTCATCCAAACTCACAAACAACAAAACAAGTCCGGTAATTCAAAGTGCACAGGAGCTTTGTATTACAATATTGTAATTTCAACTGCCTGATACTCAAGGATTAATGACGTATGAAAGGAGGATGAAAGGAGGTGGGATAAGATAAGTTCAGCTGAGGTCAGAGCTCATACTGATGACAACATGAATAACCGCAACAACACGACAACTCAACTTTTATTTGATTTGATAAACATGTAAGTGTGATGTCTGTGTGCAGCGTCGTCTCCGCTGTTCAAGGACAGACAACCCTTTCCGCAAAATTACAGAGAATCTGACTTGAGTCGGCGCCGTGTTCTGCTGAGTCATCGCCCGTCGGTGAAGGTGCTATTTCCACCTCTCTAATCATCCTGAGCCGGCACTGAAGACACTGGTGCTTTGGGGAATGAATGTGGGGATTTTTCTTTTTTTTTTCCGCCTTTGTGCAGAGACAAAAAAAGACCTGAAAGGCGCTACTGAGGAGAATTCAACCAGAAACCTGAGAGAGCTGGACTGCACCGCGCTAGAGGACAACCTTGAGGACAGCTGTGGACAATAACTGGATACAGTATCTGCACAGGAAACATAAAATCATATATTCACCCATTCAAAATCTCCCTTTACGATATTAAAACTGCAGGAAAACAGAGTTACGCAGGAGAAACTGTGTCTATCTTAAGCCAATTAATTGCAGCAACATTCCCGCTAACTCCCATTATCTAAAACGGACAAGAGGCTCGGTTCATTTTTCTTATGCAATTCAACAGCAACAGCAACAAATTGCAGGGAATGAGCACAAGACTGAAGCTCCTGCTCTCGACTGTAGAGTTCAACTCCACTTCTGTGTGCGTACGTGGGCCTGAGACTAAATTATCTACAGTGATGTGTACACTCGCCCTTTAAATCGCCCCCTGGAGACAAATATAGTTTCTTTTGAATTGGATAAAGTTTCTTGAATGGAGTTTCTGGACAATACTGGAGCTCCACAGCACAGAGGAAATAAGAATCATTCACTGATCAAAGCTTCTAAAATTTCTAGGATTTCTTTGTTTTACCTGATTGTAAACGGAAACTCTTTCAATTTGAGATTTATCTGAAGACGTAAACGGTAAATGATCTGCACACATACAGAGCTGTTTCTGGACATTACAGGCCACTTTCACTCATTCATGCAGCCCTTCTACCAAACACACACACACACTGATACACTGATCGAACAATTTTTCTTCAATATGGACACGGGAATCGAACCACCGACCCCGTGATTAGTGGACGACCTGCTCCACCTGCTGAGCCTCATACACCCAAAATCCGTGGCCGAGGGAACGAAGAGAAGCTTTTCTTTTAAAACTATTTTCTGACTTTTTAAAAAATATATAATTAATAATTAATTACGTTCACTACATTACTACTGCATTAATAAATCATAAAATCATTGTTAGTAGCAGCTCTACATATAATCCAGTTACTATAAGATCCTTTAATTAGCTCTCTATAAATTATGCATTTAGAAAAAAAGACACTGCTGGAGCCTTTAATTCTTTTTTTTTCCATGTAGCTTTCTTCCCACCTGGACAGGAAGGTCAGGGGTCAAGGTTCGCTGCAGCGAGGCGTCCCTGAAGCTGGCGGAGATTCAACGACTTGGTCAAGGACACTTCTCAAGGGCAGACACTCGCTGCTCTGTGTAACTAACGAGGAGAGCACCACCCTGCTGCTTCACACTAACCACATGTACGCTGCCCCTTCTCCCCCCGTTACTCATCCCCATGATGAGATTAAAAAGGATTTCAGCAGCGATTTTTTCTTTTTCTTTTACCAGTCAGAATGAGATGCAGGTTTTTTTTTTTTTTTTTAATTCTTCTTCTTCAAAAAAAAAAGAAAAAGATGGGGGTCTCCTCCTCTCCGCCCCCTCCACCCACACTGATAGCATCTTCCAAGCCTCCCACCCCTCCCCCCCTTTGTGAATCGGCTGGCTGGGTGAGTGTGCACTTGTGTGTCTTAGTGTGTTTAAGCATGTTGAGAGAGGGAGCGTGTGAGTGGAGAGAGTGCCTGAGCCCTAATAGCAGCAGGGGCATCAATTTTTCATGCTGACAGATGGGAGGGAAAGGAGGGGAAGTCTCTGTATGTGTGCATGTGTGTGTGTGTGTGTGTGTGTGTGTGTGTGTGTGTGTGTGTGTGTGTGTGTGTGTCTCCTCCTCTGTTTACGCCGAGCAGAAAGTGGGCCAGTGCCTCGTTGCCAGTGCGCTGCTTTGCTGTGTTTTTCAGGAGAAACTCCATGTTCTATTCTGATGCGGCTGCTGCGGCGAGTCAAACGCTTCTTACAGGGCGAGGGAAACGGCGAAACTACAAGACGACGGAGCAGGAAGTGTGATCTCTGGGAGGGTTGAGGATTTTTAAATACAGAAAGCAAAACCCACCTGAACTTCCCGTTCGATGTTTTCACACCTTGATTTCAGATGTTTGTTTGAAGTTTTAAGTCTGAGTGGATAAACCTGTACGTGGGTTTTAATAAAGATAAAAGGAGGTGACTTTTTATTTTTCTCTTCAACACTTTAAAAACCATCGCCATTAAAGGAACAGCTGATTTCACAATATCGTTAGGCATAGCCTGGCGACCTGCGCAGGGTGAACCCCGCCCTCGCCCAGTGTCACCTGGGATTGTCTCAAGCCCCATAGCAACCCTAATCGGATAAACGGTATGACTAATGATGATGAATGAATGAATGAACCCCAACATTCATGCGATTCTACTGTGACCTGTTCTCAGCGTTTGCTGGTGAATTACGACTCTGAAGAGTGAATAACGTTCAGGTCGCTCTTGTGAATGCACCAAAGATTATCAGTGAAAGTTCATTCTTCTTTCTTTGGAGAAAGAAGTTCAAGTTCAAGGTCAACTTACTCGCTTTTTCTGGAGCTTGTTTTTTCGAGACTCAGTAATTTAAACTTTCAACAACATAACATCTGCGCACATTCCCCACGACATTGATGCTAGCTAATAATTCAATGCAGGTCAGGTAAATCGCAGGAAACACCCTTCTGCATTTTGCCAAAACAGCTACAATGACCTCGTATCCTTATGAATATTAATGAAAAATATAACATGTCACCGTCTGAAGTCACAAACCAGTTGTTTACTCTGTGTAAGTGTAACATGTGAACTCCCTGACACTTCCACACACGTTTTTTGATAAAAGTGTGTGGGCGAAACGCCAAGGTCACATCCCGAACACCGCAATTTCCACTGACCCCAAAAACTTTCCCTGCGTGTGCCGCTAACGTTCATACATGAAGCCCGGGGAGCAGCAGACCCTGTCAGCAGCAGCAGCAGAAGCAGCCACAAACTGTGTCATGTGACATTAAAGGCGGAAAATCAGCCTATTTGTATGCGCCCGCTCCACAACCGGAGGGGGAATAACGGAGTCCTGCTGAGACAGTTTGCAGGTGCTGCACACACACACACGCGCACACGCGCACACACACACACACACACACACACACACAACCTGTTTCATTGCAGGGAAAAAAACATAAGACGTGGCACCCTGAGGTTTGTGCCGCTGGTGAGGAAAATTGCTCCACAAAGAGAAACATTCGGAGGGAAAGTTTACAGAAGAATGAGCAGCATCTGTTGCTGCAAGACATTTTTTTTTAAAAGCAGATGATGAAGGGCGGGAACGTTCTCCCGGATTTAGGAGACAACAATCACGAGCGATTCCCTGATGCAGCTTAAACCTTCCTGTAGCTATTTATTATTGATCATTTTCATCCAGGAAGATTTTCTTTACAGGATTAACGACTGATCAAATGACTGTTTGTTTTTAAAACGCATCGCTCCTGCTACGTCTGCGCCTGCCGTCCACACTACTCCTACAATGGATTCTTCTGGAAACGATGACATGTGATGTGTGAACAGGACATACTTATAACATATTAGCCACAAAAAACAAGATAAAGTATTTCATGCTCATGCCGACTCACCCGAAGCCCTCCAGCGAGGTGTCGAACTCCACGCAGGCGGGCGTGACGGCCGATCCGTGCAGGCGGATGTCATGTGGTGTAGTCATGGACACCAGGCACTTGACTCGGGTGAGGGGCACGGTGCTGCCCTCGGCGGAGCGCACCAAGCTGCGGCTGATGCGGTACTGCCCGTTGTCCTCCGCCGGCGTGGCGAAAACGCTGTCGGGCCCGAAGCCCTCCATGGACATGGTCATGCTGTCTGTGAAGTCAGGGATAGGTTAAATTCAGGAGGTGCAGCCACAGATCTAATCTAATCTAGACTGAATGAGGTTTAGTAAACTTGTTCTCTCTTGTAACTTTATATTTTATTTTGGCAACGGCGAAGCTGGAGGTAGGAAAAGAAAGAAAGAGACACCAATGATGGGGCCAGGGTCTGGAGTGAAAATGATGAACACTTTGCATTTCTTTTCAACATCTGCTGCTGTTTCCCTACTTTAGTATTCACTGGAAAAAGAAAGTGAGAGCATTTTAGGGTTCAGATAACTCAAGAAAAGAGCACGTTTGTGATCTGAATGCTCAGGACGATATGGGATGATATCGAATATATATTGCCATATTTCCCAAAATATGCAATATTTTTTAATCATAAACAACCTTTTTTTCATCAGAAATTGTTGAAAAATATAAAACAAACTGGCGATGGGTAAAAATATTAATACACTTTTAGAGAACTACAGCTCTGGACCTCATAGGTTTGAATGTAGAAACTCATTTATTTCTCCGTGCAGACATTTCAGAGTTGCTAAAACAGGTTGAGCCAATTCCTGTGAAACAGCAGCATTAAATCAAAGCCTGGATGTTCATCGACTGGAATAAACTCCTGGTTTAAGCTGCGGTATTTTACATTCTACTGAGAACATGGACTCACTCGTTTGTTAAGAGTCAGCAGATGTGACAAAAGACGAGTTAGATCAAAAGAAGAACTACAACACCCATCAACAGCGGCTAATAAACCACAGTAGATTATCTCCTCACAGACGGAGAGAGATAGCTCTGTGTGTTCTAACAGTGGCTGCTAATAAAGAGTGGTAATTAGTGGGGACTTAATATCCATTCTCAGCTGGGAGGAGACACAATTAACAATTAAGACGTGCCGAGGAGCCCACAAAATTACAAACAGGAACAGCTGGTAATAGAAAACAAACCATTAGCATCAGATTCAAGACGGTCTTTGTTTAAACGGAGTATTTACACATCAGCTGGGTTTTAATCAGAGGCCAAGGAGATGTTGTTGTGTTTCCTACAAGCTGACGACTCGCCGCTTTGCTTACAAATGAACACACTTCTGTTCTACCTGCAGCTTGGTTGTTACACAACCCTTCTTCATATGCACCTCGTAAAATGTTTGTGCACATCTAAGACGCAGAGTTTCCCATATCTAACGCAGTGATACACGCTGGTGCTGGTTGCACTGGAGTCAGGCCGCTCCACCAACTGTGGGATCATCAAATTATTGTTCCCCTTTTTCCACCACTGAGCCGGTGCCAGTGATTTCCTCCCAGTCATTAAGTTTTGACGGAAAGCTCATCCTCTGCAATCACAGCCTATTCACAGGAAGATTCATCCAATGAGCTCTGAGAGAGTGACCAAAAAAAAAAAAAAAAAATTGCTAGAAGATTGATGACCCTTTTTTTTCATTTCAAGAATTTAGCAGAGAGTGAAACTTTCTCTTCTTTCTCCCGGGAGGAAGCTGGTGTCACATTGGCAGATGGGAATGGCTCCCAGATGACATCATCATTTCATAACTGCCCTGGAGGACTGCCGTGGGCTTCAATAGCTCTTCAATTCTCAGCTATTAAAAAGTGATTGGTTCACTTGTAACGAGGCTGTCACTCCTGTCGCCCCCACAAATTCAAATAGCATGTTATAGTCACTGATAAAAACACATTGACGACTGTATTTTTCTTTTACTAGATGTTTGTCCCCTCTTCTACTTGTTTGTATAAGTGTTTTATGAACAAGAAAATGCATGAAACTGTTTCTGAGAAGTGAAATTTTAAAGGTCCCATCCAGTGTAAAGGTCTCTGTCCATGTGTAGTGTGATTATAGATCAGGTCTAGCTTCTATATTAATACTGTGAAAGTATCAAGGCCTCAGTCCACAGAGAAATGCACACAGCCTGTATTCAGAAACTGAGCCTTAAAACCAGCCGTCAGGACTTCTGGAACTTTGTGATGTCACAACAAAGCAGTCACCAAACCAGCCCACCTGGACCCACCATCCAAACCTTGCAGGATTTGGTTTCTCAGAGTGTTTTTACCTGAAATCTGCTATATTTTTATTGGATCACTCAGAAAACAGTCAGCCAATCAGAAGATAAGCTCAGAGCTTCTTCTCTTCTGATTGGCTCACCGACCTGTTGTTACTAGAGCTCCAGAGAGAAGCCTGATAGAGGAGATGTAAAACTACACTGAGATGGTTTTTTGGTTCTTAAAACCACAAATATATCTTCTTATGGATCAACACTTCAAATAAAACGCAGAAAAAGAAATAAATATTGGACTTTACAAACTGACTCTCATTTACCATTTAAAGGTAATTACATATTGTCATGAAATGTTATTGCATATATAAAGGCAAAACTATCGAGCATATAATAGCAAAAATTTAGAGGCAGAATAATATAACAACTGCAGCACAAAATGTTCTTTGACATGTCCTGCTGTTGTGCTAGAAGACGGTGACCAACAGTACAAAGAGAAACCAGTTTATCAGTTAGAAACAGGTCTGATGGAGAACACCAGGAACAGCACTTCCTCTCAGAGACCCGGCACAGTCACTATCATGTGATCAAAACTGGGATGAGAGCTGTTATTGTCTTACTTCTCATCTCGGCGTCGTAGCTGAGGGAGCTCGGTTTGTGGACCCGGTACTGCTTCAGTAGCTTCTTGTCCCAGGCGCCGCAGTTCAGAGGGTTTCCAAGACGTAAGAACTCCCTGGAGGGGAAGACGAGCAGGAAGTCAATGATAATAAATATATACCAACAAAGAAAAAAGAAAGACACAGGATGGATAATATTGTGGAGATAGCTTCTTATTTTTTTTCATCATCATTTATTTCCATCAGCTTGTTCTTGGCGTTACAGCAATTAGCAAAAAATTAACAAAAATTAGAAAGTCGGCGTCGATCTGTATCAAAATCCTTTCAGTGGCTTTAACGAGAAAGTATTTGTTGAGCCCCAGGAATTAAACTAAGCTAGGCTTCACTCACCAGTCAACCAACAAACTGCAAGAAACAAAAAGAAATGCAAGTCATCTGACTCTGGATAAAAAGGGTAAAACCTGCCGTAAATTCAAAGTAACAATACATTTTATTTATGGGAAACCTTTCAGGATAATCAAAGACCTTTAAACGGTGACCGATCAATATTAAAAAAAGAAGTTGTTTATCGACATAATAAGTCTGTTTTCATTAACTAGCTGCTCAGTAAAAGGAATATGGCTCGTGTTGTCATCCCAGGGGAACCACCGATCATAAACATGTCCTATATGTTCTCATGAAGCTGTAAAGCACTCTGGGTAAAAGCATCCATCACAGCGTTACTCCGCAGGTTGGCTTCTACACCTCGGCCGCTCTGGTTAACAGCATGTTTTAGCGTGTTTTCAAAGTGGGCGACGAGGCTGACTGGCATGTAAGTGACATGAACGCAAAGAGTCCCACTCGTCAGAGCGCTGAGTGAGCGACGGTAGCGTGCGGAACCGGGTGGCTTCAATAACAATACCAAAGACACGGAGACACTCTGGAGCTTTGCTGCCGGCTGATGTCGGCAGAGCAGAAACAAAATGAGAAGAAGAAGAAGAAGAAAGAAATAACAAAAAAACACAGGAGGAGAATTATGACGGCAAAGTGACAGAAGACGACTGACAGCGCTCACAGAGAGAGAGAGAGAGAGAGAAGATGATGGGAAACAGATTGACAGCTACAGATATGTTTACCCCAAGCACAATTACATGGGGAGAGAAAAATCAGCCGGGGAGTTTGCATTTACATATGAAAAGAAACAACGACGTGCATGTCAAATAAGCCCCCCCCCCCCGGTTCTTCAACCCCAAACTCCCATCTCACTTAACTAGTCAAGCAGGAAATGAGAATCTCTCAGTTCTGTCTGTAGACATAGGCCTCCTTCACACTCTGAAGCCTGTCACAGCAGATTACCCTTCGCACCTCATTTCGTTTTTTGTTATTTTTTCCACTGGAGGGAATGTTCCTCAGAAGAACCTCCAGGACGTAAGAACGTTTGTGGCACTTATTTCTGCCCACGTCTCATCCTACGAATCATATCTCTCAATTGGAAAAAAGAACATTAACGTCCATAAACTGATGGAGAAATGACTGCAAAGCCACCATCATTACCCGCTTAAATAAAATATCTAAATATTAAATATTAAACATTATTAACACTGATAAACAAAAAAGATAATATTATCCACTGTTTGTTTCAATTTTAGCTCTTTACCCTGCTACTTAGAGAGATAAACATGCTACAATGCTAAAAGTTAACAACTTTAGCGTGTTAGCATGCTACCAAGCTAAGTAAATGTTACACACTCAATGTTAGCACGATAAAAGGCTAAATGTAGCATGCTAAATAACTGATCAGCCACCCAGCGGTGATGTCACAGGGTCCTGGGGTACACCTGTGCGTCACTGCAGCAAGGTGAGAGTTTAAACTCACTGAGGTCATGAAGGTTTTCTTCAAACATCAGCATGATAAAGCAGCACATCAGCATGCTAATGTAAGCACTCAGAGAAACCCATCTGAGCCCAATTACAGCTGAGGTTGATGAGGAAGCTGAATTTGAGATGCCCCCCCCCCCAAAAATGGCAGACGAACAGACGATAAACTCTAAACTGGGTAACAGCACGGCCTTCCATCTGGTGCCACCGCCACAACAACAAACTAATAACAACAAAAACTCACAGTTTTCCATCTAATAGTGAGGAATCTCGTTGTTCTTGGATGGAGTGCAGCCGGGCAAATACTAGACTACTGAACTTTAGTTTAGTTTTTCTTCTATTTGTTGTTATAGTTTAGAGCCATTTTAATAACTTTGCTTTAATTCTGAGCTGTAAAACATACATAACAACATATACTGTATGTTATTATGAAAAGAGCCAATCAGTTGGCTAAAAATCTGACCGACAAATACCAACACAGAACATTATCAAGAGTCCAAGAGCAGATTTTCTAGATGTTAATGTGGTTTCTTTGCTTTTAATTGTCTTCATTTTCTTCTTGTTTATGTGCATTTGTGACATTGTTGTTATTGTTTGTTTTTTTAACATGTAGAGTTTTTCATTTCAGTTATTTTCTGTTTGGCTTGTTTTGTTTTTTTCTGTTTTTTTATTAATATAATGAGATTTTAATAATTGTTTTATTTCTTGTTTTTGTGTGCGGACCGCAGGAAGACGAGCGACCACTGTGTGCAAGCTAATACCGATCCAAATAAAGAGTAAATAAATGAATAAATAAATAAATGCAATCAGCAAAATACCAGGACATGTTGATAACGCTTGAGGGTTAAAGTTATGTGCATGTTAAGTTTAGACAATATAAACCAGATCCAGTACCTGAGTGCCATCGGCTGCAGGGCCTGCGAGGCCAGCCTCTCGAACATCCTCTGCAGCGGCGGGTGCAGTGGGTGGTCTTCGTCGCCCAGTGCCTGACTGCAGCGCTGCAACAACCGCTGGTGGAGGCAGGCCTCGCACAGCACCTGCTGGTTCCTCTCACTGTTCACCAGCAGCTGGAGGATGTTGGCCACCGCCAGCTGCAGGTCCAGAGCATGCTGGAAGGAGACGGGGGGGGGGGGTATCCCAAGGTTGGTATCCACTCAGTTCCTCTGGGTGTGTTAGTTAGGCCTTTCTAAGCAATAATCAATTACTTTTTTATGACAATATTGGATTTCCTTCTTGTGTTTCCTCACCTCTGGCTGGCTGTCGGAGGAGACGGAGGGCAGCAGGTCCAGTATGGCCAGGACGGCCCCTGGGTGGATGACCACCATGTCTGACGACAACGACGCGGAGGAGGAGGAGGAGGAGGAGGAGGCGGCAGGATGGGTGGGGTTAGACAGGTGGAGTTTCAGGTCTGTGAGGGCTTTGACCGGGGCGGGGGGACCCGACGTACCGTAGTAGCCTTGTCTGGGAGAAAAGGGAGGGAGAAAGAAGTCATCAATTTAGTTTAATTCAGTAAGAGGCAAATCAAATTATTCATACCACAGACACAACAAGGTTCAAACAAACAAACAGAAAGTGTGTTGAGTATTTTGTCACGGGGAACCCTGCTGATCCCTGTTAATACAGTTAAGGGAACAGGTTTATTAAGATAAGAAAATCAAATCATCATGATGAGATGGGATATTAGAAGCTGCCTCCAGCCATGTATAGTCAAACGTAGATAAGTTTGTTAGAAGCTCTTCTCTACAGTGAAATCTGTGAGTCACTCACAGGAATAAATATTCATATTTTCAGCCACAGTGTCTCCCAGAGGAAAACCTTCTTTCACAGCTCAGTGAAGACGTTCTCATAACGAGGATGGAGGTAATTACATCACCGAATCAGTGTAAAATCGCATTCAACACTTTGGACTCCGGTTTTAAATTTGACATGAGTCAGCGGTCTTCACACTTCACACAGGGTGTCGGTCGACCCCTGTTTCGTTCTGAAGCGCTGAGCCCCCTCCTCCTGTGCAAACGGCGCAGAGCGGGAGAGATCTGCCGGCGCCTGCAGTCGGGCAATTAGACAAAACAGGCGCGTTACTGCGATGCAAATTAAAGAGTGGCAAATCCCACCTCGGGAGATATGCTGAGCTGGAAAAGGCTGGAGTCAGCATCACGTGCTGGAAGGGTTCAATGCGGTGCAGGAAACTAACGGGGTTGCTCGTGCTCACAGTCGCCAGTGGATGTTTTAATTGTTGGGTTTTTGTTCTGTTTTTTTTGTGGAATATAATCGCAATTCTAAATTATTATGTTCTGTCTGAGAAGAAAGACGAGGCTTACTTACAGTATGTTCTACATAAATAAAGTAATGGCTGCTAGATCTAATGAGTCCGGCTTATTCAAACATTAAACTTGCCATTTCTCACCAAAAAACAAGAGGACGATGCTCAAATAATCTGCAGAAAGATCTAAAATTAGCTAAATTTATATCCACTGAAAATTTCAAGGGCATCATAAAGAATGTGGTAAATGAGAAATGCACCTGCAGAAATTGGAGCAATGCAGTTTGTTTAGCTGCTATCTCTGTCAGATCTCTTTTTTATAAAGACATTATTTTATCTCAGTGGGACTTCCTGGTAAAATAAAGGCACAAAACACCCCAGGTGTTCTGCTGAAGTATGACACTTGAGGTTGACTCTCTCCTTAGCTGAGGGTGCTGCACAGAAACTCTTAAAAAGGTCTGTTTTCTTCATTAATCACCATAAACTCATCATGTTGCAGTTGATACAGAGTCAGAGGTACCTTAACTTTCTTTCCTTACTTTGGTCACTAAGGTCTTCTGTGCAACGATTCCTTAATCATAAGACTAAGATAAGGAGAAAAATGTGTTTTGTGCAGCCGGCCTCAGGGAAAACTGTAACCATTATTTATTTTTTCTTTAGCCGCGATCGTAAAACATTATTTTCTCGACCTCTCTGTGCAGCACTGAAGGATTTACTGTCTGCATGGTTAACAGGAAGCATCTAAAAAGCTGAAATGAAATCACCATTTCATGCCTCTTTAGTTGTCTAACCGCAGAAACTGGAAAATATGTAAATAAGAACAGCTGACTCTGAACTTTGGCTCTGTTAAAAAGAAAAGAAAGAAAGGCTGTGATGACCAGGTTTGCAGTTTTCCAGTGTTTCCTCCAAGCAGAATCACTTCAGCGTGAATGCATATTGTTTTCACAGATTTCTCCAGTTCAGTGATCCATGGAGAGGCCCGAACATGCAACATTGAAAAGAGCCTGGTTTTATTCCTTTTTTTGTTTAGATTACGAAAATACTTGTTTAATCAAAACTGTGCAACTGTCACAAACATGATCACCGCAGCACCGACTGCAAACTGCTGGCATTCCCTCTGAGGCACAGCTCGTTGCACAAGATGTTTTTGGAGCTGCTGAGTATCACTTGGACGGAGATTATATCACATGATGATGTTTCCATTTGAATCAAACCAAGCGAAACCTGAGCAATTAGCATCTGGTTTTTTTTTTGGGGACGTTGAAAACTGAGGGTGGAAAAGAAGGAAAAAGCAATCTGAGAAAAAATGGTAATTAAAAGTCCACACAGGAGAGCTCATATAGAAGTATACAAACAGGGACTAATTGTCAAATCAGTGCACCTCATGAATATGCAGCGTTGGAACTGATCCAGACAGACAGACAGAAAGAGACCCCCCCCCCCCCCCCCCCCC
>NW_019525077.1:2448098-2486210 GCF_002814215.2 Seriola lalandi dorsalis
AGTACGCGGAGGAATGTGATGAGAAGAAAAGAACGGCCACATTCGACTGAGGGTAATTGGTTGATTTCTGCCTGGATGTAGAAGAGCGTCGCAAATACAGCGGCGAGGCTGGAGACAGACTGAGACGACACTGTGGCGGCAACAAGAAAAATACTGTTCACTCGACTTATTTATCTCTGCCGCTCCTCTGACAGCCCGTCAGCGCGGAGGATGACGAGCCGTTACTCCGGATTTCAGTCCATATTCAGTGTGAGCTCAGACGTGAGGAATAATCAATAGAATCAATTTATTTTTACAATTTCAAGCTCATAGAAGAGGTTCTGCCCCGAGATATCTATTAGCAAAAGAAACTAGTGCTGATGTGATTAGTTGATTAATCAATTAGTCAATCAACTGGAAATTCATTTAAAATGATTTTGAAAATCAGTTTGCAACGTCAACCATTCTTTGGTCCCTTTGGCTTTTCAAATGGGAAGATTTAGGGCTCAAGCTGCTTATTTTAATGATCAATTCATCTGCCAATTTTTATCTTGATTAATCAATAAATAGTTTGGTTTATTAAAACATCAGAATAAAGTCAAATACTGGTCATCAGGATTTCATAAAGTGAGATCAGGAAAAGCAGAAAATCATCAAATGTTTTGTATTTTTAACTTGAAAAATACAAAACGATTAATCAATTATTGATTTTTTTGTAGAGCACCTCAATTAATCAACAGATTTCCTTGGCTCTCGTTTCCTTATCATTTGAATCTTTGGTATTTGGCCTGTTGAAGGGACAAATAAAGTAACCTGAAGATATAAAATGTGAAATGGTGACCGACTTTTTTTCATTATTTTTTGACATTTTATAAATCAAATGATTAAATTATTCAGAAATATTATGAATAGATTATCAGATAATGAAGATAATTAACAATCACTGTGAACTGGTTGTATCACTAAACCTTTAAGCTCTTAATTATTTTAATTATCAGATGAAAACCTCAAATTGAATCTATTATTAGTGGAGAAATAAATCTAAGAAAACCTGCCTGAGTTTTTCCCTCGTTGAAACCTGTTTCATCTCTGTGGGTGTGAAACTGTCCTGTCACATGACCTGCCAAAGGATTTCTAGGACGGTGAAGACGGACTCGGGATCGTTTTGTGGGCGTGTTTGAGTGAAGGTGAGGAAAATGGAAAATGCAGAGGAAGGAATGAGGGTGAGAAAAGTGGCAGAGCGCTGTAGCTACCTCTTCCTGGCGAGTGCTGGCGTGCCCCACGGCGAGGGCAGCGAGGTCTCATGAGTCAGGCAGGGAGGCACCTGCTCCGCACGACTGCATGGCAGCACGCACGCACACACACACACACACACACACACAGACACACACACACACACACACACAGAAAGCCACAATCAAAGACAAACATGCACACACACACACACGCACACGCACACACGCACATGCAGCCGTGCAGATGGACCAGACCGAGGATGAACAGCCAGAGGTTAGAGGACGAAAAAAGAGAAAAGAAGAGAAGAAGAGAAGAAGCTGTTAGTGGAAAGCTGACAGAGGAAACAGGATCAGAGCTACAGCTGGAGCACATGCATGACGCCAGCTACACCTGCACATGAGCTGCGCAGGTAGTGCTGTCATAGCGACCGAGGCAGGAGTCTGATACCTTCAGCTAAATGCAAACTGCTTTCGACTGTGACCTCCAGGTGGTGCACACATGCACAGAAGAAGAAATGGGGTAAAGAGGATTGTAACCGATTAAACTGCAGTCAACAGGCCCAGACACTGAGAGCAGCATCTGAACAACCCGCCTTAAAACACCTTAAACCAAAATGTGTATTTATTTGTTTTTTCTTGTTTCCTTTGGCATCACAGTTGTAATTAATTTCTGATTATTTATCATTTGAACGGATTTCACACTTTCTGGCATCATGACAACACTGTCAGGCTGAGTCACAGCCTCAGTCAACCTCTTTATTAAACTTTATTTCACTCAACAGCGTCTCTGTTTTATATTGTAAATCCTCAGCATGTTAGTGTCAGTCTTCAGTGTAGCTGGACGTGATTGTTGATGTAAGATGCAGCAAATTAACTTTAAAGGTCCCGTGTTATATAAAGGTAGATTTCCATGTGTAGTGTGATTATACATCAGGTCTAGCTTCTATATTAATACTGTGAAAGTATCAAAGCCTCAGTCCACAGAGAAATGCACACTTCTGGAACTTTGTGATGTCACAACAAAGCAGTCACCAAGCCCCGCCCAACTGGCCCCACCATCCAAACCTTGCAGGATTTAGTTGTTTGTTTGTTTTTTAAGTGATTTTACCTGAAATCTGCTATATTTTTATTGTATCACTCAGAAAACCAATCAGAAGAGAGGCTCAGAGCCTCCTCTCTTCTGATTGGCTCACTGACCTGTTGTTACTAGAGCTCCAGAGAGAAGCCTGAGAGAGCAGATGTAAAACTAAACTGAGATGGTTTTTTGGTTCTTAAAACCACAAATATATCTTCTTATGGATCAACACTTCAAATAAAACACAGAACAGACTTTTAATCTACAGTAATAAAGAAGCAGAACTCAAACAATCAGCACAGATTTAAGGTATGACTCATAATGAAGCAAAGGGGAGATTTGCTTCATTATGAGTTCAGTTTTTTAGGTCACTTGAGTTTGTACAGCACTGTTGATGTTGTTGTTGTTCTGACAATAATCCCCCTCAGGCTCAATAATTTGGACCTTAAAAAATTAAAAAACGTTGATAGGAGTTCATTTAAGATTCAAACGAGGCCAAAAGAAACACGACAGTCCCTCATGGGGAGGAAGAGAAATTAACTGAAGGCTTTTATTATATGTATAAAAAAATGAGAGAAATGAACATGTGGTTTCAATCTGCCGAAAGGCTCCGTGACTCAGAACCCATGACCCACAGTCACATCGTAATTCTTTACACGGCGACAAACTCTCTCTAAACTGTTCACTCGTTACACAGTGAATCAATAACTCGTCGACAGCATGTTGACAGGAAAGCCTCATCTGTATTCATGTGCGAGCGACATGCAGAGAGACGACCCTTCAAGCCTGATTTATGGTGTAATGTACACACTGCTACACATTCCTACACGCCACTGGCGGGCTCTCACCTCACACGAAACCCAAACAGTGTATATAACAATTATTTGAATGCCATTATTAAATATCACACTGCAATGCCCGGGTTGCGTAACGCGCTCACCTGTCAAAAGAGTCGGTTGCCATCTTGTACAGGTAGATGAAGAGCTTGCTGCAGTGTTTGAGCGTGGGGCAGACGCTGTCTCCGGCGCAGCCTCCGGGGGCGGCCTCGTCCTCCAGCAGCCTCTGGAAGGGCTGAGCGTTGGAGGGGAACACGGCCGTGGGACCCAGCTTCTTGGTGTCCGAGAAACAGCCCAGCAGTCTGGTGTTTTTCAAAATAAAACCACATAATCAAACCACATAATACTTGCATCGGAAAGAATACAAAGGATTTGTCGTCTTTCTTTGAACTGAAATACAAAACACATCAAATAGGAAGCACCACAGTCATTTCAGCGGTTCTTCATACATTATCCTGCTTCCACATTTACATATTATGTAACTCTATTATTATTCTATTACATCTTACTTGTAAACTATTTGTGAACTAGGTTGTTTCCTGGGCTTTCAGTCATATCTTAGTCGCCAGGGAGATGGTTCAGTCGTTACTGTGTGAAGTAAGAAACTTTAGATACTACACAAACTCCATCTGCTGATGAAGGCATTAAGATGTGACTGAAAGCTGCAGAAGAAATCAAGTAAGTGGACCTTCAGTTGAGTTTTTCCACGATTAAAAAACGTTCCTTCAAGGTCGCATAGTTCCCAATGTAGGTTCTGCAAATGTTTTTACGAGGAAGGAAATGCATCAGTCCTCAATGTAAACATGCACCAGAGGTAGTGTGAACGTTTTCATTAATAATTCATCTCTCCATCCAGAAAACGAAGGACAAAACCAAACCCTTCCAAATGAAAAGCAAATATGGCGATTCGCAGGGGGGCGGGCCAGATTTGCGGAGGATTAAGAAACACAGATGTTCCTTGAGCTCATGATTAACAGAAGCGGGAACAGGCCTCACCTCACAGCGTCCGCCAGCTTCTCGAACTGGATCTCTGTGCGGAAGAAGTGCGAGTTGGCGGGCTCGTAGCGCATGGCGGCGGTGAGCGTGCAGAACACTGTGTGCAGGAGCTCGAACACCTGGTTCTGGTTGACGCGCTCCCAGCCGTGGCGCGGCGGCTGGCACAGTGAGCGCTCCATGGCCACCAGCAGGGAGGTGACGTAGACGAAGCCGCCCACCTTGCGGAACACCGTCCGGGTGCGGTGACTCTCGCGCAACACTGCAAGCAAAGCCTGGAAGGGCGGAAGAAGAGAGGACAGAAACATCATTTCATTTTCTTGATGTTTCCACATTTTATCTTCTTCATTTCAGAAAATAATGAGCTCTTTACAAAGAAACAAAACACATTTAGTTGGCGGGAAATTACTTTTTTTTTTTTATATCTCCCCCAAAGGTGCATCAGCTGTCGCATCATTTATTCTGAAGATGTCACACATGCTGTTTCACTCTCGCTGCATCATTTTAACTCACTTTATTTCACGTACTTTTTGTCACTCAATTATTCTTTCCAGTGTTGAGTTTTCATGTCATTCGTTGTTTTGGATTTTTTTCCACCTCATTCAGTCATGTCTCCATTCATCAACTCATTTCATTCTCCTTCTTCTTTGCGGTGAGGCATATTTATGAGCCCCTGGGGTTTCTTTGGCTCACCACACCGACTGGATTTTTTTTTTTTTTCCCCTACATTTTTCTACAAGTTTTATGTTTCGCATTTGCAAGTAAGCTAAACCGAAAACATCAAACTCTAACCTAGATATGGGTTTGGGGACCTAAAAACAGCCTGAGAGCAGAGGATGACGGTGACAGGGGCAGGATTTTAACTAGCAACTGAAAAGCAGAGACAACGTCGGGGCTCGGCGACAGATGAAGCTTCTGAATGATATAGGTGAAGTGAAGTGAAGCGAAGCGTCAGCACACGTCAGTGAGAGCAGAGCTCGGTACCACCGGAGACTCTTTCATTAGCATCATGCCACCAACACAGTGGCTGGGAAAGTTTTCACCTTGTGTTTGTGTGTTGGTGTCATCACTGCAAAATGTGCCCCTGCTTTAAGGACAGGTGTTTATTTGATCTGTTTGCCTGTGAACAGACACTTTCCAGGTGTGTAGCTGAGATCAAAGTGAAGGTTGAACTGGGAGACGGGTGCGCTCCGACCCCTGACGACTGAATGCTCCAAAGATGTTGGGATTATAGGACAAAAACATAAACTAATAAACGTTATTATTTCTGAACATGTGCGTAAGACACCTGTTACCTACTTACAGTGCATCATTAACTATTATATCATCATTAACTCCATATCCTACAAATAAAAAAGCAGTAGAATTAAAGAAATATCTCATTTAGACAGTGTAATTCACCACAGTCTTAACTCATCCAAAACAATTTTGCAGTGGCAGCGGAAATTAAATAAAACTTCATTCAGGAAAAATGAGAAACTATTTCATTTTATTTTATTTTATTCTTTTATATAATTTAGGTGAATAAACATATTAAGATGCCAGTTTGAGATGCTATAAGATACTGTAAAATTGTGCTGGAAGTCAACGAGCAGAAATCCTTTTATTTTTGTGAGATTTCTGCGTAATGATTCCTCAGGTATTTGATTCACCTGAAGAGTGAAACAGAGACCTGCCAGGACTCAAAACTTTAGATTAAGATTATTTTGTTAAACAACAAAAAATTAACTTCAACACTCAGGATTCTCATCTAATCATGCATAAAACTGATGATTTTATCGACAACAAGATTTTAACCCACTTCTGCAAGTGAAGAGAAGTAAAAACAGTGATCCGTTGCACCACTGATGCAGCTGTTTCCTGCTGCATTACAATACTGTCAGACTCAGCACAGCGTTTTCTTTTTGTTTTTTAAACCAATCACAGGATGTCTCCAACTTCCTGTCCTCCAAGCTGGGAAATTACCAGCGAGCTGTGGCTATGTGCTGGTGAAAAATTCATGTGCTGGGTGTTAAACCAGCACCCCCACCTCCACCTCACGAGAGATTACAGGGTTAAATGTTCACTTTCACAAAGCTAATCAGCTTAATATTGAGATCTATTTGTGTTACTGTCAGTGGTGCATAAACTCCAATGAAGAGCCAGGAAAAAACGATTTTAATGTTGAACTGTATTTTATACAAGGTCTTTGCAGTCTGCTTTTTTTTTTGAGGGTTATAATTAAAATCCCTGATTAGTGAAATAGGAGCAAAATGCTGACGGGTTAATCCAGCCGGAGCCTTCAGAAGGCGTGAGAATTACCTCGTCTGATGGAGAGGAATTTCAAAATGCAATTATGTTTCAGAAAACGAACCGCCATCCTCTCATCCTCTCTCTCTCTGTGTGTGTGTGTGTGTGTGTGTGTGTTAATGTGTGTGTGTGTATATGCCTTTATGTGCACCTAACACTCAGTAACCCTGGTCTGAAGCAATTACTGTATGCAGGGCTTCAAATGTATATTGATTTTGAAATTGCAGACTTTCTTTTCCTCACTAGAACTGAAGGTTTGCGTTGGTGCCGACGGCCTCTCACCAAGAGCTTCTGTTAACTCACACGTACGAGGGTTATTTTGTACAAAACAAAAAGCACTGACGAGAGTATGTTGGAAAATGTGCAGCTGTATGTGTGTGTGTGTGTGTGTGTGTGTGTGTGTTGTTACCCTCAATATGTCCGTCTTCAGCTGCAGTTCACTGGACGGCGCAGAGTGCATGAGGCCCAGCAGCGTCCCCATGTCGTCGTCACCGCTTGGCGACAGTACGAGCTGCTGGATGATGAGCAGGGCGTGTTCCCGACACTGACGGTACTTCACGATGTTATGGACGCAGCGGGCGCCGCCGAACTCCCGGAAAAGGGCTTCGAGGTGGAGAGAGAGAGAGGGAGAGAGGGAGAGAGGGAGGGAGAAATGTCATCTCATAGTTTTGGACTGAGCATTTGTGACAGTGTGTGTCAGAAAGTGTTTTAGATTTAAATGTTGAATGGTTTATTCTCCACAGCACAGCTAAACACACGACATCCATCAATCTCATCCCGGTCGTTCTGATTGTTCAGTGTATTTATCTTGGCCTGAAACCGATCAGCAGTTTCATTACGATCGACTCAATTGTTTCGTCTAAAAAAAAAAAAAAAAAAGGAAAAAGTGACGTCCTCAAACGAGGGCTTCTCAAAATACAAAAACATGAATCGTTCATGTTCAGTTTAATTCCTTCTTGGAATGGATGTGAGGAAGTCCACAACACGGACATCATAAGACAGAAAAGCAGCAAATACTCAAATTAAAACCAGTTTCTTCAAGTCATTTATCAAGATAAAATAACAATTAATCAAAAATCAGTTATTTGACCAACAGTTTCACACACATATTTAGTCATTTATTATCAAATCATACCCAGTATAAACAGTGTAGAAGTCTATTTATGTTTTGATATGTTGGTTTTCTTTGGTGTATCTCTGGTTCTGTAGTGAAACATAAATCCAAGCTGACGGCAGCTGCAAACCTTTTCAGAGCCACGTCTCGAACCTACAGACGGTTCGTGTTTAAGCTCCAAAGGTCGGATTTTTACAGAGGAGCGGTGTGACTTTAAGATAAAATACTGCCGCTCCACTGTTTCAGTCCCGAGGTCAGACTGAAGAAACCTTTCACTGTCGGCAATACTCTTCAAGTTCACCCTCGGTATAGAGTTACTGTTCCATAATGTTGTTGGTTTTGATTCTTAATATCCTGTTACTACTTATTGTGAACTGCTGAAAACGATGATGAGGTTCTGGTTTGATTTTCGCCTGCGCTCCTCCGTCAGCCGTTGCGTGGCGCTCTGGTGGGCGGATGCTTCTTTTAGACCTTAGATTTTCTTGTGATTTTGGTGACGCACTGAATCTTTTTATTTATTTTTTTCTACTCGTCGGCGCTCGCTTCAAGTCTCTTCAGATAAGACGGACGATCTGCGTGTCGGGAGTGGAGAGCTACAAATATCACACACATCAGCGTGAGAGAGAGAGAGAGACACAGAGAGAGAGAGCGCAGTCATCATCAAGTTTGAGGAGAGCTGTGAGCCGTCAGTGTGCAGTCTGTTGGACGTCTCTGTGACTCATCATCACACAAACACACACACACAGACACACACACACACACACACACACACACACACACACACACACACACACACACACACACACACACAGAGGGTGGGACTGGGTGATTTGATGGGATAGGATGAGGGAGGTTTAAGCAAATGTAATAAGATGCTTTATTGATCCCCAGAGGAAAAGTCTCTTTTCTCTCCAGCTGGACGGAGAGGTCAGAGGTCAAGAACCAGCAGCCGTGGTGATGGTGGAGATTCAGTGTTTTTGCTCAAGGACACAAATCAGCACAAATGTTTTTTTTTGGGGCTGAATTAAATCACCACATTGAGTGATTTCACCCTTTTTAGCGTCATCAGCGTTCAAGGTCAAACAAATAATTAAACCATGAAAGTACAGTTGACATGTCATCAGTTGTTATAAAGGAACTGGTAACACCGGTCTGTCACTGATCCTGATCCCGCCCAACATCCTGCACAGCATGAAACAAGTCACCTGCAGCAGCAACTTCAGTATGTGCAACGAGTTACAGAGAGAGAGAGAGAGAGAGAGAGAGTGTGTGTGTGTGTGTGTGTGTGTGTGGACTTTTAAATCCCTTTTAAAGATTGTTTTATGGGTGTGCTTTCTCTGGGCTCAGGGTCTGAATCTACTAATGTTTCAAATCTATTATTATATTAAGTCATCATCCTGTTTCTCAGCAATTAATTGAATTGTTTTAGACTGTTTTATCTCATTTTTACTGAACCTCATTGTCACTTTTCTCTCCCTCCACAATGTTGTAAAAACCCTTAAACTGTTTTTAAATGTCTTTTTTTAATCGTTCATTTTTTTATTGTTCCTCTTCAATTTTATCTCGTCTTGTAAAGCACTTTATAACTGTGTTTTGAAAGGCGCTATATTAAAAAAGCTTATTATTATTATTATTATTATTATTATTATTATTATTATCATTATTATTATTATATTCATGGGGTCTGAAAAGCAGGAGCCCAATACACTTGTGGGGCCTGACAACTTTATGGAGACCAAACTGCTGGATCCCACAAGTTTAAATGGCTGTTTGAGGGTTCAAGTTTGATTTTAGAATCAGGTTTAGATCAGGGTTGGGGTTGGAGTTAGGTCTCATAATAATAATAATAATGATAAGTTTAGTTACATGAAAACAAATTACTCAAAATAAAAGTAAAAACACAAATCAGAAATCTAAAAATATGTGAAATATTTAAGAGATTATTCAAAAGCTTTGTGAAAAAAAGTGTTTTTAAAAGTGATATGAGGTTGTGTTAGAGTTAGGGAATGCATTGAGTCAATGATGGGTCCACATGAATATAGTAAACCAAAGATGTGTGTGTTTACCTGCATTGGTGTTGGTGGTGTTGGAGCCATGCAGGAGCACAGTGAGGGTCTCCATCACCAGCCAGGCCAGCTGCTTCTGCTCCTCTGCCACTGTGTTGTTTTTACAGTCGGCTGTAGACGGAGGGGAAACACAGGGAACAGTCATGATTTCATCACAGACACACAGTAAGTGTATCATACTAACTATGTAATAAATAAAAAACTCAATAACACAATGAGAAAACTGAATTTAATCTTCTGACACCTGCATTTCAGGTCAGACGAGTAGTTTCTCAAACTTTTCTTTAAGTCTTGGATTTTATATTGTACGGACTTCTGTCGAGCGCTCAGTCGTCACAGGATGCTGCGGATTCGACATCTTCTTGTGTATTTACCGATCTATAAGATTAACTTATTGGTGATTGCTCTGTTTTACCTTTAGTACCAGCTGTTCACATGATTCCAATCTGAGAATATAATGATCCTTAAAGAGTAACTTAACACCAGCTGAACAAAACCTTCATTCAACTTCTGACCTCCCTGCAGCGATGCAGAGTGCAGTCCAGGATGTGTCAGTGTATTTACCGCAACATTACACTGTTGGATTCAGGTGCAACACACCTGCTGTTCAGTCTGCTGTTATGTATTTCTTTCAGCTTTCATTACCGATCGCTGATTTGGAAGAATTTACAACGTTAAATTCACATCTCGTGTTCGGTCATTTGCCTAAATTCCTTTAGGACCTGTTTTTGCGAGTGATTCTGCTTCCTGGTCCGACTGTGGTGCAGTTCGACAGAAGCTGTTACGAATACAATGGAGGAGGTGTGATCAGCTCTGCAGACGTCACAGCTCATTTTCAGTAATTGCAAATATACAGGGGGGAAAAAAAAAGAGAAGCTCCTCACCTTGGTCATTGTTGTGTGGTTGCTGTTGCGTGGCCGGGTCTTTGAGCAAGGCGGCGTACTTGTGCAGCAGGTTGACCAGTACCTCCAGCAGGCCGACCTCCCTCAGCACGTCGCTGAACACCGGGTCATGCCTGGCCAGCTTCAGCAGCGTCCGGACGGCGGTGATGCTGCAGGCGTGCGACGTGCTCGACTTGAGCAGCACGCTGACGCTGAACAGCTCCTTGCACGGCACATAGTTGAGGCTGAAGACCACAAACTCCAGCAGCTCGAAGTACTTGGCCTGGGCCTCGGGCAGCTTGGCCACACGGTCCGCAAACTGTGACAGGGTGTGCTGCGACTCCAGGATGAAGTAGTTGGCCGGCTCCGCTGCGTAGATGTTTCCAATGGCGTCCAGCAGCATGCATGCCAGGCGGCTTGTTTTAGCCCGCAGGAAGGCGTTCTGGAGCACCGCGAAGGCCTGGATGTTACGCACCGTGTGGCCTGGAAGAAAAGAGATGACAAGGTTATAACAAAACAAACGACTGATGAATGACTCATCAAAATGTTAATGGAAAAACATTTTTTAAAATTCATTAAATCAAATATGAGATTTGATATAATAAAAAGCGATAAGTGCAGATAATGTCTGTGTATGTTACATCTATATCATGGTCATTTTATTGGCAAGTCATCAAACTGTAGGTAACCATAGCAACAATACTTCGAAAAATCGATGGAAAAAGTTTCCTTGGCCTTGAAAGCTGAAAGCAGATATCAGAGATCAACGCTGATGAAATGTCTCCAAGGAGCGAAACAAAAAAAAGTTGCTCCGATTTGCTAATTGCTACTTTCCATCTTTATTACACACAATAAACAAATCTTTTGATTGATTGACCACTGAATGCACGCAGTATCGGCCGTGAATTGATCTCACTCGTAGATGATCAGTGTCGTTGATCGCAGCATCCCTACTGCCCATTGTTAAAATGTGCAGAATAATTCACGGTCTTGTTGTTACTCCATTACTGGTTTTATTTGTCTTTTGTTGGTCGTTACTAAAAATTAAAATCACATCACTTCGCACAAGGGAACTTTATCCACCAAAAAATTTACTTTTTGACTGTGTTTTTTAACCCTATCCTGACATCTGTCATTCTAACTGCTAATTAACATGTGATTTTCACACAGTCCACGACACTGGTAATGACCAGCTCCTTCATCATGATCCCCTGCGTCTCTGTCACTCATGTCTTTGACTGTATAAAGATAAACGTCAACAGTTTCCAGTTGAATCAGTAATAAAACATCAAGGGATAAAAACCCTGATTTGACGTCAATCAAATAAATGTGTTTGACTCAGAGACTCTCACACACACACACACACACACACACACACACACACACACACACGGAGGAACGGTGACAATGAAATGTGTCGTCACACACACAGCCGTTAAGTGGACGTGGCAGGCTAATTAGGCGTGTAAGCCGACCCTCGCACCATGATGGCTTCTGGTAATGACTCTGCACACAGCTGGAGCTGACATTAGGTGTGTGTGTGTGTGTGTGTGTGTGTGTGTGTGTGTGTGTGTGTGTGCGTGCGTGCGGTCTAACAGGCGGTAGAGCTCGGTGAGGAGGTTCGTTAGCTGACTGATTTCTGTGTTTGCGTCTGTGCGTGCTGTTGACAGGGAGAAGGGAAGGCGGTGTTTTCTGCAAGGGTGGAGGTGACGAGTTTGTAACACCGCACAGCCAAAAGACGTGTTACAATCTGTCACGCAAAGACATTTCATCATGCGTGTCCTCTCCTAAAGCCGAAGAGTGAACACAATGAAACCACATCGAACGGAATATTTTAAAATCACTCGGGGTTAAAATAAATTAGCAAGTAAATAAATAAGTAGGAAATAAAGGCACAAAATTAAATAAATGGATAAATGAGTAAATGAATGAAAATCAATGGTGGAATATTTAGAGTATATAAAAAAATGATTAATTAATATAATCATAAAACCTTATCGTATGCTTTCTAATGCATCATGACAACACCCACAAAACATTATAGAGATAATAATAAGTACAAACATCTTATGAGCTTTTCTGCTTCACTAAGCAGCTGCTTCACATGATCATAGTACACCAGCAGTTTCTATAATAAGAAAAGCTCATAATGCACCCTAATTAAAAGATATTTGTGTTTTACAGTCATGCAAAGATGTTTATTTACCAACAGGAAACAGATTTGGTGCTAAAGTAAGAAAGTTCCATTTTTAAAACTAGAATCTTTTAAACATGTTTGATATTAGAAGCAGAACTGATTCTTCTCCCAGTTTAAAGCTGTTTTATTCACTTTTATCTTCCCTAATGAGTTTTCTCTTTTCGCTCTTTGTTGTGGGAGTATTTGCTTTTTCCATGTGTGTTCTGTAAACTTTTTAGCGGGTACCGTTTTGAGCGGGAGCAAACACACAGGCCCCGAGACAATTCTCCGAACCGCTAAAGCATCTCTGGACTCCAAAGAGCCCATTTGTATGCGGGAGGCTTCAGGCATTCGTCTCCAGCAGCGTGACAGGCGGCGGAGTTGCCATGGTGTCTGTCAACAGGTTAAGCTTTCTGGGATCAACCAAGCATCAAAGTCATTGCAGGGATTAAGATGTGACGGCGAGATCCGGCGGCTGGAGACTTTTCCACGTGTAATTCCTCTCTTGTTTCAGGGCTTCGGGCGAACGGAGCCGGTGGTGGTCTAAAGACTTAAGACGCAGGCCTGTGATCAGGAATCACTGGTTCGTATCGTGGATAGGAGGGAGGGAACAGCTTCACTCCATCAACATTTAACGTCAACGTGTCCTCAATTCCTTCTTTGCATGGGGAGTTTAGCAGAGAGCCGCATTGTTTCCAAAGTTCTGTGTGCTGCTCTTCCCTTTGGGTGTTTGTTCACCCGTTAAATCTTACAACAAAAAGACACCACCTCTATTTGACAGATTTATCAGCTCATGTCTCCTCATTCACCCTGCTGTGATATATCTGCATTATTTAGCACTTACAGAAAAGGACAGCTACAGTTTTATCTATTTATTTATTTATTTATTTATTTTTAAATCTGAAAGGCAAATCGGAAGGTCAGTGGTTTGATTCTCGGCTGCTCCAGTCCACATGTCCTCGGGCAAAATACTCCAAAAAACAAACTGTGACGTCAGTGTGAGTGTGTGTGTGTGTGTGTGTGTGTGTGTGTGTGCGTCTGCATATGGTAGAAAAACATGCTGTGAATGTGTGCGTGAACAGGTGAATGTGGCTCGTAGCGTGAAGCGCTCCGATTGGTCGGTGAGACTAGTAAAGTGCGCTATAAGTGCAGTGCATTTAAAGTTCGTCCTGACTTCCTCCAGCTGGATATGAATCTTTAAAAACAAATATACCACGAATATAGACTTCTGTTTACAAAAAACTCAAACAGGAAGTAAATTTTGTCATGGAATATTTTCAGCCAAACATTTGGTGCGTCAGTGAGTCTTTGCAGCTGCAGGTTGTTGTACGTGGGGTTGATTTAAAAATAAGTTAAAGTGTTTGTGTTCCCCAAAAAGAGGAAACACGACACTCGCTGATGAGGAATAAGATTGTGTTTTACTTTCTGCATCCACCACTGAAGGACACCGACTGCGCATGAGCTGGAAAACAAACATGGACGCTCTACAGCTCGTCTTTAACAAAGCAGAGATCAGTTGGTGTTGCGGTAATAGAAATATGGCATAACAGGAAACCTTATCCCGTAAATTAATAATCAGGTGTAATGAAATAAGTCTCAGTTTAAAACCGTGTTAGCAACCATAAAAAAAAAAAAACAGATTCAGCATTAACACACCTTTCCCAGAAGGCTGCGGGAGAACGAAGCCAGGCAGCAGGAAGGGGGCGCCGGTCGTCAGGCCGGCTGGTTTCAGCTCCGTCACCCCGTATGTGGTCAGACAGGTGACCAGGTTGACCAGGTCCTTCAGCGCATCCTTCGATTCGTCCTCCTTGGCCTGTTCCAGTCTGGATACAGAGACAGACGCTTGTGTGAATGTACATATAACACTATGTGAGCTGCGACCTGGGGGTGAAGAGCTCCGCCGTACCTGAGCATGAGGTCGCAGAGAAAGGCGTAACCCTGGCACATTCGGAAGTCGTCCAGCAGCGTCTGCGACACGTCGCTGGAGTCTTTGAGGAAGCAGGAGAGGCCGGCGAACATCTCGACTATCTCCAGTGGGGAGAGATCATCCGACTGCTGCATGTTCTGAACACATGTGGCCAGGCACTCCTTCTCTGTGGATGGAGGAGGCGGCGGGAGACGGGGGTTAGAGGTAAAGAAGGAGGAGGACGATTTGATGTGACAAATGATTAGAAATAAACTGAAAGGAACTCGTTACTATTAAAGGAAGAAACAGCAACTCAACTGCATGATGAAAGCTGGAGAATCACGTTTTACATTATCATTTGAAAACCCTGTTTCATGCTCTAGGTTTTCTATCATCATGGTTTTAGTTGAAGAAAAAGAATCAGCATTGGGTGGAAAAGTTGCCATTCTCCTTCGTACATGTTTGCACCTCTCTCTATCAGCGCTGCAGGTAGAGCAGCGGCTGCACTTCCTTCAAGTTTGCAGTAGACACAGGACCTTAATGACACACCGCAAAAGCTTGTCTGTCTTGTTTCAGCACGTCTTTCTCTATCGCCTGCTCTCATCTCTAAAACTAATGCTAATGCTAACTAATAAGCTGCAAGAAGATTTTACAAGCTGCTTATCTGGAGTTAAACAAACATTTAACACGTCCACCGCAAAGTGTTTGGCGGTAGTGTGAATTCTGGTCGTGTTAAACATTTAAACATGAAAGGAAACTTTATTTAATTTAAATAACTGAACTGATGAACTGATTAAAAGCTCTGCTTCAAAGTAAAAGTACTTTATAGAAATGGAGTGGCGTCAAAAGTGCGATATTTATAAAAAGTCAGACGTTTAGAAAAAAATATTTATAAAGTAAAGTGCAGACGCTTGAAAAATATAATAATATAAAGTACATGTGCTTCGTTACTGTCCACCCCTGGTCTTGACAACTTTTCTTGACACACTGTGCAACACATTTTGTGGCCCCTGCTCTTCGCTGTCAGAGGGCGGGGCTCCCGTATGTCCCTTCAACAGGCACCTTTTCCTGTCGTGCCTCCTTCCTTCCAGTAAACAACTAGTTTTGTGTGTTTTGCTCGTTGTATTCTCACAATGTGTTTTCTGTTACTGAGTTACATGAGAGGTTTTTATTTTTTTTTGCATGCAATTCCTATAGATTGAAGTTTAAAGCTCCTGTATTTGGATGTCTGGATCTTGGGCGGGCGAATGAACACAACTGATTCTAGTGCGACCACAATGAAGCCATCCGGCCAACACATCCTGCGCATCTGTATTTACCATGTATGTATTTGACCACGTTGACGCTGAGGCCATGTCGGGAGATGGTGGTGAGCACCTCCCCGGCGCTCCTCCTCCAGGGCAGGTTGTGGGGGGGGCACCAGGAGGTGATGGCACTGAACAGGAGCTGCAGGTCGTCCTTTTGAGCCAGCTCCTCCGCCGGAGACACGAAGGTGCACAGCTTCACCAGGATCTGCAAAGAGTGGAGAGGACGGGAAACTGACTCCAGGCGTGAGGCTGAAAACGAGCTGATAAAACTACTGCTTTCAACACGGAGACAGACCAGGGTTTGTTCAATGTGTCCTCTGTAACTGATATCATAATATGTGTGAATGCAAGATTCAGGGACAAATGTGATTATGGCAGTTAAGAGTAAATGAAGTAACCATATCAGGCTGAATTTTGCACCACGATTAAAGTGAGGAGCCACTAATCCCTTTTTATCAGAGCCCACGTGAATTTAAAGTATCAAACTAAATCAATAACCATCGTATAATCTGCTGCTGCAGAGTCCGGACGGATTCTGCACAAGATTCACAAGACTTTAGTTCAGGCTGAATCAAGAACAAATCACTGAGCTTTTCCTCCAGATGTAAAATATGATTTAATGCATCAAGAAAAAGGCAGAAAATCAGGTGATTGTTTTTCCTTCTTTAGAAAAGATAAAGTTAAAGGTCCATATTTTCCTCTTAACAATCCAGTTGTCTTTTTTTACCTGGACGAAAACTTTCTGGAGACTCGCCCTGCGGTCGGCCAGCGGCAGCTCCGGCTGGGTGTGGCCCTGGCCTGGTGTCTTCTCCTGGGAGGTGGGAGGTGGCGGAGGCGGCGGCTGCGGAGCGGGGGCCGCCGGCGCCTCGGCCATGTGGGGCAGGTCAAAGAACAGGTAGAGGCATTTGACCAGCGTGGAGGGTACGGACATGGTCGTCATGCAGTCCACCGTTTTCTGAAAAAGAGCAGAAGAGAAGTTTGAGGTTGGTGGGGGACGGATTGTGAAATTAAGAAACAAGAAATGTATTTCAGAAGAACCTAAAATCGATATACGATCAGAACAGCCCTGGGTGTGTATGTGCGGCTGTTACCAACATGAAGCAGAGATGAGAATGTTTTTGCTTTTAGCGTGACTTTGGTAAATGGGTATTTTTACTGCTGTGGTCGTGTTACTGTGAGCTAAAAAAAAAGAAGAAGAGTTGTGAAGGCTTGAGGTGTGTGTTTATTGTGTGTTTTCCATGATTATACTATATATGTGTGTGTGTGTGTGTGTGTGTGTGTGTGTGTGTTGATGACAGGGGAAAGGGCTGCAGAAAGAGATGGGGTTTGTGTTCACTGAGGCGAATGATTCAGATAATCAAATGCTGCCTCCTCCACACACACGCACACGCGCACACACACACACACACACACACACACACACACACACACACACACACAACCTCAGTCCCTCAGCTGATCAATGGAGGGGAGGAGTGGGGGAGGGACAGAAAAAAAAGAGCAAGACGTGACTGTGGAAGAAGGTAGAGGAGTCTACAGTCGGCAGCGAGTCAGTGTAACGGAAAATCAGACCTGCACCTTTGGTACATGGAGCCTGTGAGGTGAAGAGTGTATGTGTGTGTGTGTGTGTGTGTGTGTGTGTGTGTGTGTCTGTGAGTGTGTTTACAGGCTGTGACGGACATATTGGCCCTGCTGCAGCTTTAGGGTCAAGGTTACTGCAACAGTCAATCAGGGAGAAAACCAGAGAGGCAGACATTTTATTGGATGTGTGTGTGTGTGTGTGTGTGTTTATGTGACAGAGAGACAAAGAGAGAGAATGAGATAGAGATAAACACAAGGAGAGGAGAGGGAGAAGAAACACCCATGTGTGTCAAAGAGAGCGAGAGATAAGAGCACTGGGAACGTGGAGCGTGAAGGGCATCCTACAAAAACAGATGTCAGCGTGGAGGTAGAGACAGAGCTACAAACAAAAATGTTGCTGTTTTATCATCTGAGGGAGGAAGAGCAGGAGGTGAGAGAGACAGAGAGGGAGAGAGGGAGGGAGGTGACGTCAGGTTTATGGGAGGCCAGCTGCCGGGAGAGTCCTTTGTTTTACCGTCTACTGAGACACCAGAGGAAAGGAACACCAATCCATTAAAGCCAGTCACTCCCTCTCAGAAACAGGACCTGAGCCGCCCTTTTGGCCCCTTGTCAGCTTGTGTGTACGGACGTCTAACAGTTATGCAGCAGTATAATGAAACTGTTGCCTGGTTATCACAGTGACATAACAGCAGCTTGGCAGAAGACACAGTGGACACAGATGAGAAAAGGCGGCGGCGGCACAAAAGAGCAGTTCACGTCCAAGAGCCAGCAGTTCCAACACTCTAAGCTCTGACAATTAATAATGAGCTGTAATTATGTGTGTGTGACAGGTTTGTTTTTATCTTAATGAGTGGAAAGTCTGAGAGTTGAAGCTCTGAATCCCCAGACCACAGGACTGCAGAACATTCAGGTTGGTTCTGATTAGGTCTGGGCTGATATTCAATAATAACTTTATTTATCTTATAGCTTTAAACTTTTTCTTTTTCTGTTCTTTGCAGTTTTGGCAGTTTTGAGTCTTCCCTGCTGCCGAGTCCGACCCTGTATGTTTCCATCTGACAAGGTATATTGATATCCAGTAACCGATATTGCAATATTTGTGCTGGACTGCATCCAGATATTCAATTTTGGATATCGCCCGAGCCCGGTTATGATAGCTGGTACTAGGGGTGGGCAATCAGCTAGCCTGCTAACTGCAACAGGCGATGTCAGTCCTTGTTCTGCTCTGCAGCCACGGCGAGCTTGGTGTCGCAGAACATGTACAAGTTCTCCACGGACGCGGAACGTCTGTGGGACCAGAGACCTGCCCTTAGGTTAGCCGGGACTAGCTAGTGAGCAGCGACTGAACTGTTCAAATTAAATTCTACATGTAGGACCTCATAAATCAATAAAAAGTGCTTTCCAAACTAATACGTCACATGAACTAAGAAAAAAGTGCAACTGGTTCTGACACAATTTGTAAACAGGAAACAGCGGCGAGCAGACAAACATCTGGAAGAAGCGCCGGAAAAATACGAATCACAACTTTCGGTCAGGACATTCACAATAAAATCAGAGCAGGAAACAAAGTGCAGATTGTGATAATGATGGTGGGTTTTACTTTTAGCCAGATAACCCATCCCTAGCTTCTCATCTGATAAGTTGATTTGTTAGTGGATTCAGATTTCATAAAATGGCATGGAACTCTAAATGTACGAATCCAACGAAAGGTTTTTCTGATGAAAACACACTTCCCTACTTCAAAAAGACTTTCTTTGACCATAAAATATAACACAGTCACAGTCACAGTCAGTCTGTCTTCACTTAAAACTAACGTGATACCTCAACCAGAAGAAGAAGAATGCACTTAGAAAAAGGCTGACAGGGCCGTAAAGCAGAACCCGTCTCTAACAGAACGGAAACTTAATTTCAGTGACGTGTGAGTGGTTTAAAATCCCACAGTGTCTGGTGTCGGCTTTGAGGCCACTTCAGAAGAAAAAAAAAAGGTGTAAATTTAAGCAAGAAGTGGACTTGAAAAATAAATTTGAGTTGTATTTTCCTGACAACACAGGCATGCTGTTTGCATGTGTACAAACCTGAGCGGGTGTATTTCTGCAGTGCAGCGGCACTGTCAACTTTTCTGCTTCAGTACTGCAGAGAGCACAATGCAGCACAAACACAAACTGTAATGTATTTCACTTATATCTCCACACGTTCTCTTAAGAGATGAAGTCAGTCCGTAAGAAGCATGGCTGCTGTGAGTGCATGTGCTTCGACAAGAACAGATAAATCAAAGAAAAGAAAAGAACTGAGTGACGGGAGGTTTTTGAAAACATGTCTGCAGAAGCAGAGGGGAAGTGTTTGACTCGACAACAACAAAGGCAGATTTCTGATGTGCAGCAGACCAGGAAGAGCAGCCAGCCAGCCGGCCAGCTGACAGCGATGCTCCCTCTCAAGACCTCCAGAGGAATGTGGTGCCGAAAAAGTTCAAAAGATTTTCTGCCGGCCACAGTTAAAGAGCACAGAGAGGAAAACACGAGCGTAACGTCTAACCTTTAAACCAGGAGGCCAAGGAGCTGCCGTGTCACGATTCAGCGGTATGCAGAATAGCGTTGCATTGTGACTAGACAAATCCAATCGTTGACTTGTGATCCCGTTGCATTCAATTTTAAAAAAAGATGACAATAATGCCATTCATGTGACGTAGAGAAGAATGAGTAAAATGACTCTGAGTGGTAAACAAACATCAGGTAGAAACATCAATCCCTTCATTCAGTACAGTAAAGCAGGTTTAACAGATGACTGAATGTTCGGGGGGAATAAAGCTGGGATGGTTCAGGCGGGAATTTGTAGTCTTACTCAACAGCCTGTTTCTCGGTTCTTACAGAGGATCATGTTATTTTTCTGCAGGGGGATCAAAGGCGGGAGATGTAAATAGGTCAAAGAGATGCTGAATACCCCCTTTTACTTTTTTACAAGCCCCCCCCCCCCGCAATACGAGGAGTTATCAAAACAGTGATGCGAGCGAGCGCGGCATCGTTATTCTACCAACCTGTCCGGAGGAGGCCAACAGGTTGATGGTGGTCAGTAGCATCCAACCGCGACTCGCCTCCTCACTCTGGTTCACCTCCAGGAACTGGACGATGGCTCGACTGGCTGCCTCTGGAGAAGCAAACACACACACACACACACACACACACACATTAAGTGGATGGAAAGTGAAAGCTCACTGTGGCAGGCAGATGGGCTGCTGGAACAGTGATCAGTTATGCAATGAATAATCATCTTGGTGAATGCGATGTGGGAAAAGTGAGGGCTTGAGGCTTCTTGGTTTTGTCTCGCCTCCAACCCCACCAAAAAAAAAAAACAACAAATCTTGTGTGCTGTTCTAATCCTGTCTCAATTTAATACAGATAATTAAGACAATCAAGAAAATCAATTTACAGACTTACAGCGTTAGCCAACTAGCCGACTTAGCTAGCTTCTTGGTGCAGCGACCAACTATTCTGCTCACAGGTTAAGTTGACTTTTCTTATGTTTCTGTTCTTTTCATCCAATGACCAGACCTTTAAAGATTCACTTAAATTCACTAACTAATATTTGTTGTGATTGCATGAAGGAAATAGATTTGCTGGGACAGGAGCTGAAACTGCTAAAGCAGCTAGCTGTGAGTGTTTCCAGGCTGTCTTCATTAACCAGCGTCTGCTACAGTAAGTCTGCATGTACTTAACTTCCTCATACTGTGAATAACAAGTATTTATTCTACAGACACATACAGTTCAGCTAATACTGCAGTGATTTAGAGAGCCGACCACCACGTTGAAGATTTTCCAATCTGACTCATCGTCTTTACTGCCAAATACAAAGAGCTCTGATTGGCTCAGATTCATCTCCAACCACGAGAACAGCCATTCCTGAAGAACAACTCCAGCACTGTGTCCAAAATCACTCCCTCCTTCACTCAATCACCTCTCCCTTTGTAACGGACCCTCAGTGATTCGCTGTTTGATGAGTAATACATTTGAGATTTCAGGGGCTTGTGAGTCATCGTCATATTGCGTCATCACCGACAAGAGTAGACGCATGACTGTAAAATGCATATATGCTATAAAATGGACACGCTGCATTGTAGTATTGCATTGTATTACACATGTTCTCTCAGCTTCAGATGGAGAAATAAAGTTTGTTTTTGAAAATAGAAAATCTAAATCAGTTGTTTTGATGATGCCAGAGTGCTGCAAAGCCAGTCAAGAGCCTGAGTCAACTACTGACTCAATCTACAGAGGCCTGGCCACCAGCTGGAGGAGTGTATTGTGTTGTGGTGTTGCAAAATCAGAGCCGTTCTCTGCTTCTCTGCTCGAAAAACAACACATCACATGGTCAGACAGAGACAGAGAGAGAAGGATGGAGAGAGATGATATAGAAGGAGAGAGTGTGTGTGTGTGTGTGTGTGTCCTTTGTACAAAAAAAGTCTACTGACTAGGAACATTTTTTAAATGGAAAATGGTAGATTTTAACCCCGTGGAGTCCATCTGCGGCCACAGTTTTATTTACAGTTAAATAACTTTATATATCATGTAGAGACAAGCTGAGGGAAACAGTTGGAAGTGCTGATGTGGGACTTTCACACACGATCGCACAGAGTCTGAATTGTTATTATTTCCCATGATTGACATAATTTATCATTTTTAGTGAAAAAGGCACAAAAATAAATGTATTATAGTTTCATATCTCACATATTTCTGCTACATTAGAGTGTACAAACAATAAAACCATAGACTTTGAGCTTTTCTATAGAATTATTTGATGCAATGCATGTGGACCAGGGATGGATTAAAAGGTAACGCAAAGACAGGGATGAATTCATAAAACAAATCATCAAAATAGACTCCAGAGGGTTAATTAACTGTAGGATAAGACACTTCCTTGTATATACTTCATCACTTACAGGTGTTTGGGAATTTTGTTTACGTGCAGGATGTATTTGCTGCAGCTTTACAGCAAAATTTGAACCAATAATAATTCTACAATCATGATTTAACCTATAAAAATCATTCAAATTGATCATAATGGAAGGAATAAAAAATCCCTTCCAACATCTATGTGTTTATAAGTAAAGCCAAAGGGGGAATGAACACCCACAGAAGGGAGGAAGCGAACAAGTGGATCATCTTTGTGACATGGAAACTGGTTATGGGGAACTAACCGCAACAGCGCCAGAGATATGATAAAGTACTTCCTGTTACATCTGCCTGTCAGAGCGCTCACCTGTTGACTTGTTAGAGGCTCTTCGTCTGATTTCCGTCACCATGAGTCGTGAGACCTGTGTGGTGAACTGCAGCAGGTCGGAGAACTTCTCCGTCATGGTGCTGGGTGGAGCATTCCCAAAGACCTGAAGCAAAACAGATTAGTTGTAGTTTAATCAGTGGAAAATGATTTATTATATTATTATTTATTTAATGGAAAGAACATGTAATAAATTGGTCATTATTTGCTATTAAAGCCTCATAATTACAGCTGTAATCAGGCACGAGCAGGACTCATCAAGGTGGCGGGAACACCGGAAACTATCTTTGTTTGTTTCCTGGCAGGTTATAATTTTACAGCCACAGCGCAGACTGCAGCCGGTCAAAGATATACTGCACTTCATTCAACGACGGCTCATCATGTATTTATTTATCCAGCAGATCTGACATGAAAGAAGGCCTGGAGCCCAGAGCCCTGCGCCTGGAGCCCGGCACCCTGCTGCACCGGGAGTACTCTTTACTTTTGAATTCTGACATGAATTATGCCACCAGTGAGTGAATCACAGCCAGCGCGGGGGTAATTAGCTGACAAGTCAAGAGACCCTTGGTAAGGCACTCCAGTGTGACGAGAACACTCAACAGGCCTGCCTGCAGCAACGGCCGCGAAAAAACCAAGAGGCAAACTGCTCCGTCGGTGTAATAGAAGAGAAAGACTGTAAATATTACAACCGTTTCACTGGCTCCTGTGTTCTCTGCTTCGTCGAGTAAACAAACACACACACACACGCACACACGCACACACGCACACACGCACACACGCACACACGCACACACGCACACACGCAGACACGCAGACATTTGACATCGATCTGTGGCTCTTCCCATTTAAAGCTCCCTCGCACGACTTCCCATTCGGCCTCCCTGCAAAGCATTTCATATACTCTACTACAGCCCTTTAATCAGTGGGTTGTCAATTGTCCAATTTGCACATGTTTGTGGTTGTCATTAGTGCTGGAATGATTCATCTATAAATAAATTTGTCAATCAATAGAAACTTCATTAGGAAAAACATTGATAAATTACTTAAATGATGAATTGGTTTTCAAATAAAAATGACAAATATTCAAAGCTGCTTTTCTCTGTTTTTAATTATTAAACGCTTTTTAGAATAAATGGTTTCTCAGTTAAACAAAAAGGATTAAATCAGTTTTTTAAGGTGTCTGGATCTGGTTTATCATCTGTAAATGTAACGAATTACTTTTATTTTACATTTACTTTCAGTTTATGCAAGTTATATATATCATCCTTTCTTTGTATTGCTTATGGTTTTTATTTTACTAAACTGCTTATCTAAGTTAATGTAGCATATAAATTTTGTCAGTTACCAACAGTGAAGATTATTTCCTCATATATCTCTGATTTCAGTTCTTTTTTTTTTTGTGTTGCAGCTTGTGGCTTTTCGATTGAACACAGTGTTGACAGCGTGTGGGAAGTTCACCACCTTTGCATGACTTCACACTCCTACACACCTTTCCGCCAGGTGTGTGTTACACAATAGTCACTTTGTCACCGGCGTTTTTGGAGATCTGTACTTTGGGGACCAGGTGTGTCATCAGGGAGCTCAAGCTTTAATACAGTGTCAGTACTAGAGGTAATGATAAAGTATGTTTCAATAAACTGCAGTCTGATCATTTACATGGTAAATACAGTAAAAACATGTATGTCACTGCGCTCAATTTAGCTGAACAGCAATAATTCAACATACCCAGACAAGTCAACCAGCTGATTTCCATCAGATTTAACGGCAGCCTGTTGAAATAGCATCTGTGAGGTGTGTAGTCAGGTGTGTGTGGAAATAACCTGTTAACCACAGGATCTGAATCGCAAATACTCCCCCGGTTACATGCTCTTTTATTGAGCTCACGTCAATCCATCCATAGTAGAGTGATGGAGTGATAGAGGAGTGATGTAAGAGGTCCTGTGTGTCAGCTGACGGCGCACCAGCAGCGAGCAGGTTTGAACGCTGGCGTCATACATCACAGAACCAAAGTGAATGCTTTTAAACTGAGCTGTCAACTCGGAGTTCTTATGTGAACTGATGTCTGTTCCGAGACGTTCGTCTGCTCGTGTGCTTGCTGTTTGGACCGCCGCCAACCCTCACCCTCCGCCCCTGCTGTGACTTACCCTGTTAAATACAGGAAGCATCATGTAGAGCTTCTCCTCCTGCTCCTTCTGGGTCATGTGGCGAGGAGGGTGGCACAGCTCGGCGAACAGGCGCCGCAGGTGCATCAGGCCCAGCGCGTTGTCCTGGGGGCTGCACTCCTCCTGCCTCGGCCGCCCCATGATCCTCTTCACCATGTTCATCTTGAGCGGCTTTGTCAGGGCAAAGGCAGCCCTGTGGAAGGAGGAGGGTGGGTTAATTACATGTCTTATAACAGTTTAATACTGGGCTGGGTATCACTTAATAACATTTCTTTGTTACCAACTAAACTGTGTCCGCTGGTTGGCCCTGCACACTTGATTAAAGTCATCCTCTTTTTTACCTGTTTCCTCTCTTTGCACTGTCCACTTTGCTGCTGTAATACTGCAAGTTTCTCCTCTGTGGGACTTATAAAGGAATATCTTATCTGATCTTTAATCAGAGTCTCTGATTGAAATCAAAACTTTTTTAATTGGTTGGTTGTCTTTCGTTTTTCTCGTTCTAGAATCTCTACTGAAATTTAGGCATCATATCACAAACCGTAATAACAATATAAACATGTAGCGAGTCGCTGCAAAACATAAAAATGTCCTCTGGGTGACATAACTTCTGCAAACTTTATTAAAAGGTCCTCAGCTGGTTGAATTTCTAAACACAAAACTCTTTCGTGCTGTTTTTTTGGGGGGGGGGGTTTGTGCTGTTGCTCCTTTGAATACACTTGATCGATCGGTCTGGTTAACTCTAACTGTCGCCCCGGCTACTGCACAAAAGCTCAGGACTCGGGAGTTGGTATCAAACATTGAGAGATTAGTGAGAGTAGTGAAAGGTGGCATCACTGGGCCAGATGCGTGGCTTAGTTTCCTCCTTTTCTAACAACAGTCATTTGACATGCTTAGCTGAATGTAAATATATATATATATATATATATATATATATACACTATATATATGTCAAACTAGTAAACTGGAAAAGGCAGGACATTAGGTTCAGTGTAGAAACTCAGCTGTCATTTAAAATAATACTGAGCCATAATATTTCAAACTGTACTTGACACATGATGAAACTACCGTTTTTGTTTTTGTTGGTGAAGTAACTTTCTGCCTCATTGGCAAAGCTAATGAAAATACAGCTGGGAGCACAAACTGTCCCAAATTCAGGTGACTGTGTTTCTTTATCCAATTTACTTTGAGCGGTATTAATTTGACATTTCTCTTCCTTTACAGCACGGCTGATGTTTCCACACATCCAGTCCTCTCCAGACTATCTTCAAGACGGTTGCTAGGAGACTTCACAGAGCAGCAAAGCCTACACACAACACAGATAAACATCGGCTGATAAAAACAGAATCAGCAGATTGGAACGGCGTGACCAAGTCGCTCATCAATCTCAATACGAGCTTCAACCACACCGCGCACTGCACCTTGCTCAAGGGAACGCCGACACTGGTGACTGAGGGAGGGAGAAGCATTTCTCATTTACTCTGCCCACATGATGAAGCATGAGCCTCTAGGGATGTGGGGGGAAAAAAATGACTTTGTTTTTCTTTATGAGACATGAAGAAACCTTTGAACCTCTTTCCTCAGCTCCGGTTTTCCTTTTTCCTTGCGTTTCTCGCTCATACGCGATCAGTCTGTGATCTCGCTGCCGGTGTTTTCTGTTACACCTGTGATGACAGCACCATTACTCTGACCATGGGACTATTCCATACTCTTCAGGTGGAGATTTACCAGCTGCAAACTTGTCCTACTTTTGAAATCATGTGGTATGTACTGTTTTGTACATAGTACATTTTCTCAAACAATGGGAATTACTTCGCCCTGAGTCTTTGTGTATATATATATATATATATATATATATATACACAAATGCCCTGGCTGAGGTTACATCATTGATCAACTTGTAGACCTGCATTGAGGTGAACGGCAGCTAAAAAGCACAGACAGTTCAGTTCCAGTTCTGCAGCTCCGTGGACGATGAGCAGACATGACAGTCCACCATGTAGTCCCTCCTCTCCCAGGAAGCGCACGTCCTGACTTTAGACACTGACAAAATAGTTCCTGCCCTTTAGTTTAAAGTAACAGCAAGGTTTGTTAAAGTGACCAAAAAGATAAGAAGTCACTGTGTTTCACAGATTGTTTCGATGGTTACAGACAAGCATGCCTTCATATTTACAGCCGGCCAAATAACAGTCTCCCATCTCTTTACAGTCAATTTCCCCGATCCAATAAAAGGTGACAGAAGCCTAAAATGATTATTTCATAACTAAATACTGCAATGAACCAGGCAGGATGTCAAAATTAATACTGACTAATTTCCAAAATGCTGGTAAAATTGTTTTTTTACTAGTACCTGGTTGGTCACTACAGGACAGTTGTGATACAGGAAAATTATTACTTTCTGTGTAGCGCATAGTTTATGAATACCACCAACCTTTGTCCCTGGGGCCAGTGTACAGTTCACTACCTGCTGAGCTGCTCTACGCATAGCAGCCAGGTACTGAATACTGATATACTGATGCTAGAAAAAGGTTCCACAATACCTACATGCTGTGAACACCAGTATTAAACCCCATTTTACTAGTATCAATACTTCAGATAATGATTAACTGTAAGTCTTGCACTTCATGCTGATGAAGCAAACCCAGCCTGCTCACTACAGTAGTGCACTAAAGTGGGATCACCACAAATAACTCAGTGCACCTCCTTGTCTGTTCTACTGAGTTAGAGAACAGACAAGGAGAGTTAGTACTCTAGTTTTCTATTAAAATCAAATTACATTTAAAAATGATAATTAATGAGAACAGGCCCGTGGTATTGTTTCAGCATTGAGATATTTAAGCAGTTATAGTATCAAAATCACAATTCTGGTATTGTTTAATTAGTCTTAAAAGTTAACTAAATAACTTGAATGAATGTATATTACAGGTTATTTCTCATAAACTGTCCTATTTGGTATCAGACACAGATCGTTGGAGAAGCTACTTCCAGTTTCCAAGTTTTCAGAGTGAACGTCTGTGCTCCACGTTCCCTCGACACCTGCCAGTCAAACAGCTGATTCTTAACGCCTTGCTCAGCAGCACCTGAGAAGTCGCTGCTGAGGACTAGGAAAGTATTTCTCATTCCCTCCGCGCAGCGACTTATGTGAAGTCTAAACAAATCTGGATTGAAACCAGCCACCCTCGGGGCAAGAGCCCCTCTGAGCCGGCTAATTCACTCTTGGCAAGCTCCTCCATCTGTTGGCTGTGTATAAATTTGATTCTGTTGTTGTGATATCACAATTGCTGGCACTTTGGAGATGCTGGGGTATTGTTAAAGTCGTCTGTAAACTTGCCTGCGTGCCAAAAACAGAAGATTTCGAATAATGCGACTGAGGAAGCCACTCCTTGCCGGTGGCTGTGTTCGTTCCCCGCTCCTCGGTTTCTATTCTTGTGCCTGCGTCATACACATTTTTAATGAATTGTTTTTTGGGGTTTTTTTGGTGTTAAATATTATTTGCAATTATTGTCAATCAATCAATCCATGATTATTTATTCGTGACGGAGAACATGTTGAAAGTCAGTGGTTAGATCGGGAGAAATTTTCATTACCAAGAAGAAAGAAGCAAAATCCTGCTCCCAACAAGGAAATGCTCACTGATTTGACGACCTCATGATCTTTTCCTTAGCACCAGCAACACACCAAACTTCTCTCATCTACACAGTTCGATGTTGACACTGACTGTACAGGCTAAGTGGGTAAATTATTAGGTGTTACCAGAGGTTTGTCCTCTATCAAGTGCTCTCTCATGTTCAAGGTCTGCTTTTTCCCCGACTGGCATCTCAACAACCCCACATCTCCTTTCCCTCCTCGTCCTTCTCATTCCTTTAAAGGACTGTCAATAAAAGACGGCGAGAACGTGAAGAGCAACGTAATGGAGGAGACGGAAGAGCCGCACAGAAACTTCCAAGTGTAAATTCTGATTTACGGGAATGTGGCGTCTGCGGAGACTAACAGAATTACTCCAGACCGAAGGCTTCAGTAACTCATTTTGCCCACGCAGCCGGGCTGCCCTCTGGGTGAACTCGCATTCAAACTGAAACTCCATTTAACATCCCTCATTTAGTACACTTACAGTACATCTAATTATGTGCAGTGTACTATCTAAAGTGCCTGACACTGACCCTGAGTGCACACATATATTTTTTTTTTTTACCACGGATTGTCTCAAGGGGTTGAACACCTTCACATGGTCAGTGCTTGGCTTTGAACCAGAGACGTCTCTCGACACAGAGTATGCCAAGTTCGGACTCTCGTACTTGGGAGTTCACAAGTTCAACTCAAAACGTCCAGACTCCTGAGGACTGGAAGACTATTTGCAATTGAAACAGGCAAATAATCTAAACTCAAATCTCCACAAACAGACAGAGAGTGTAGTAAAAATATATACGTTTAATATGAAGCACACTGCCTGAAAGGTGGTGGTATATTTCTACACTGCTGTTGTTAAACTGTCCAATAAATCACATACCAGCAGCAACAAATATTATATTTCAACTCAAATTTCATCTTCCAAAAGGAATTTTTATCATATATCAAAACACTACAGACAACATGGCCTCCAGCAAATTAACAATGGGCTGCAGAGATAACACTTTTTCTACCGGGACGATGGCACACAACGACGGTCCTCACATCTCCGGAAAAACACCCGAGCAAATATCCAAACGGTTCCTGGGCGACTGCGACTGAACGCAGAGAGAGAAAGAGCTCAGGACTCATTTTTATAAATATCACTCAACAGGAAACGATTTGAAACACAAAAATCGAAACGCAAGAAATCAAAGGAGATGACAAATGCTGCCGTAATCACGCTTTGAGTTACATAATTAGTTCTGGCACATCAGCGCTTTGGGCCTCTTGCCTCGGTTTGAAAGGAAATTTCACGAGAAAATGGAGAAAACACAGGTGGGACGTCGGGTTTGTCTCAGGCACATTTTAGACGCATGACAGAGATCAAAAGAGACAAGACCTGAAAGGCTCAGGGTTTGACATTTACAATACAGCCTGTGTTGGCAGCGACACACTCTGCAATTCAGCTCTTATTAACCACCAGCTCTGCCTGTCTGAGATAAGGCCAACAGTGTATATCCTCCCAAAACAACAACATTATAACCCCCCGCTCTCTGCAGGGATTGATAAAGTTTGTGCAACATGTGATGGGAGATTTCTGTTTTCAGTGACCGGCCTATAGATGCACCCGCTGCCACATTTTTATTGCATTCTCACTCTTTATTGTACATTAAGTTGAATTTAACAGATTTCTAAAAAGGGATCAATTTCATCTTTGCAGCAAAAAGTAATAATAAAATGTGAAAATATTATATAAGGCAATTTATACTTACTAAAAAGAAATTGACAGAAACAGTACATCATCATGCTGCAGGTACATTAAAGTTGTTTAAAGCTAAAAATAAATCTCTACATAATGACTGATAACACACTATTGCTTCTCTTTTTTTCTATTTATAAGAGGAAGTGAGTTCAGAACATTAAGTATTTCCAGCCACAGGAAGTTATAAGGCGGGTTGTGATTAACTACACTGTGGAGAGCCACTTTAAAACCAAAATTTAAATGTAGTTAGGACGTATGAAGTACATTTCCGCAGTATTACTGTGGGACAGATGTGCAGCCAGCAGCGGGGTGTTTACAGTGACAACCGCTGTTTATGTGACAGCCAATAATCAAAGGTTTATTCAGTTTGTTTTAATGTAAGCCAACCTAGAAAACGCCATAAAACCTGTATCTGAGGGAACTGATAACTGCACATCTAGAATAGGCTGACCTACAAAAACAGAACCACGTGAACACTGCTCCTGATTCAGAAACTGAGTCAGCAATTTTGTTGTAGTCAGAACAGGAAATTACACAATGAAGGAAAAGTATTTTCTGTACAAGTTGGTGAAAATCAACAGACATATTCACTTCTTCTCCTGCTAGAAAAGGTCTAAGAATAGTTAAGGACGTCTGAGTGACAGATGATTTTCTATCAAAGTGTTTGGTAACTCGTTGAAGCTCAAGTAACAAGTTCATTAAAGGTCCCACATTGTATAAAGATAGATCTCCATGTGTAGTTTGATTATAGATCAGGTCTAGGTTCTATATTAATACTGTGAAAGTATCAAAGCCTCAGTCCACAGATAAACACACACAGCCTGTATTCAGAAACTGAGCCTTAAAACCAGCTGTCAGGACTTCTGGAACTTTGTGATGTCACAACGAAGCAGTCTCCGCTCTCTCACCGACCTGTTGTTACTAGAGCTCCAGAGAGAAGCCTGAGAGATGTAAAACGACACTGAGATGGTTTTTGGTTCTTGAAACCACAAATATATCTTCTGATTGACATCAACATTTCAGAAAAAATGTAAAATAAGGGACCTTTAATATGAACCAATTATTGATTCTTCGTGCGTCTTATTAAGATCATGTTCATGGAGGTAAAGGTTGATAACTATTATTACATGTCACAGCATTGACAAAAGGACGGAGATATTCTCAGCACTGCTGAAGCCTCATGAGCTCTGTCCACTGCCAACATCCTTCCCCTTTTCTGTGTTGACGCTTACACTATGTTTGGCTCTTGCTTCCCATTTATACCATTCAATAATCCACACAACCCACATGACAGTCCTTATCATAAATAAAACAAACTGAATCATCCAGTGGATGGATGAGCAGACCACTGGCAGCAGTAAAACAAAGAGGTACAGATATATATACACAGCTGGTTGAGGCTTTGAGAAAAAGCCACAGATCTACTGCACATTTGGCGGAGCCAGCACACCAGCAGCGGGGTTATAAAGCGATCAAGATGTAGCCTCGGCAGCATCAGCAGAAAAGCCAGACTTCAGCTGTTGGCTAAACTGGAAAGAAAAGCTTTTTGAAAATCTGCCAGTCAAGGAGAAAATGTTGCTGGATATCAAAAAAAAAAGAAAAAAAGGTGAGAATCCAGAAGCAGAAATGGTTGGCCTGTGGCCGGGTTAAAAATATCTCGCCCACTGGGCCACAGGTTCCTGAGTTTAAAGCTGCAAGTTTCACTTTGAACCAGGAGGAACTACAGAAAGCAGCAGAAGCTTTTTTTCTTTTCACAGACTTGGGATTTATTTGGAGAGTTTGGAAATTGCACCAGGTCTCAGAGAGTGAGTGAGTGAAGTCCAGTGAGGCCTGCAGAAATTTTAAAAATAGATCCTGATCCGACAACTCTGCCAGAAAATGTGAAGTCGGCTGGTGTGTTTACAAAGGGAAAATGAATAAATGCATTTCTAAAAAAGCAAAATAAACTACTATGCATTTGTCACACATACTTTGTCATCCTGAAAAATGCATCTTTCTCCTGCCTAAAATTATATAAATATAACTAGAAAAACATCGATCACAAGTAGAAGCTATATCACTTCCCTCTGGGTTTCCCACAGCGTTTTATTGTGGAGGTGCCTCTGCTTACGTCACAAGAACTCATCACAGGGTTATAAAAAATAATATTATGCTTATTAAGCTTAAGGGGGGCAAATAACAGCGCAGCTACATCACAGAGCTAGAGGCGACTGTTATCGACCCTCATCTAGTCACATGAAGGGGAAGAGATGCGTTAGGATCCGTCTGGTTGAGCTCAGTAGGTGATTCATTTATCACAGTGTTTACTTGGCTGAAAAGAAAAACTTTTCTAAGAGAAAAGATTGGATCTTATTTTGAAAGATTTGGCTGTGATTACACTGGTTATGATAACACTGTAATCACAGTCACCAAAGTAATGGCTGTGATCCAGCAACACGGCAACGTCACTAAAACACGATCTGATAGAAGAAGAAATTTAAACGTACGAACAGGTTGTAAATGAGCCACAAGTTTAGCCTTTATTTGAATGTTAAACCAACCGGTAAGTCCTCAATAATGTTAGTAATTAACCCAACATTGCATAGGAAAACTATGCATGTGCATCTGCAGAAAGTATGGTAATTTGAAGCTGAACCACGAGGTCAGTCTGTAAACTGTGATGAGGGGTAGGCCTATAAATAATACAAAATATATATCTCAATATTTTGAAAATCTCCTCTGAAGATCTTCATAAAATGCAAAATTTAACCCTCTGATGAAATAAAATCAGACCAGTATGATGATTCTAGTCCCTGCAACATTTGTCTGTGTTTAAAAATGATTCAAAACATTCTTGTTTACTGTTGGAACAATTTTAAATTTTCATGCATAAAAAAAGGGGGAAATCCAAAAACTGCCATCACTTCTGTCACTAGCTCCAGTTCCCTCCGCTCCACATACCAAAACACACACGCCTCGATCGACGTCACACACGCACCCAGGAGAGTTTTCTGGGCGGTGGGCAGGCGGGTGTGTGTTGTCTGTCAGAGGGAGACAGCCACAGGAGAGAGCGAGGGAAGCGAAACGACTTAAAACAATCACGTGACGATTTCTACGTGATGTTCGCAATACATCATACACGTCATTTAAGCTGCGATACATTAAGCATTGTATTCGTTTTTTTTATCTTTTATTTTAAAAGCAAGGGTTTATAACGACTTTTCATTGTATCTTCCAAATAATTATCCTGTGAGCTGCTGAAATAACCCACTTTTTTGTACTGTAATGTATCCTTGAGGCAGATCAAAGCCAGCATTTATCTCTGAACAATGCTGACTGTTAGCACTGCTGCACTGGGCCCTGTGTACCAGAGAGTCACTGAAGCAGACAAGAGTGCTGAGAGAATGGTAGAGCCGGAGCCCAGCAGGGCCGGGACCGCAAACTGGGGCAAACACATGTCATACGACTCAGCATAAGGCTGAGCTGGAAAATCAACAAAAGGGGAGGCAGTGATCCGCAGACAAATGCAGGATTACAACTCACTCCACCTACATGGTAAGCAGCAGACGTCACAAAAACCACAGAGCCCGGTGCTGAGATGCAATCACTTTGAGTTAGGTTAGTACCTCCCTTTCATCACTGGGCTCTTAAGTGCAGTCAAAACTGAAAGCAAGAGACGTGGTAAATAAATCTGGGGCGCTCAAAATATTGCCCCGGTGCAGCTTTACTCAATATCTCAGGGAGGAGTATAGTATGAGCTTTACCCTAGAGCTGCTTTCTGTTTTTTAATTTGACTTCCTGAAGCTTTGTCTCAGAGGAGATGGTGACTCCTATCTGTCCCATCGTCTGTGAAAACAAAGGTTTCGATGCTCCGAAGAGAACATTTGGTCTGAATCGACAAACATGAGTACAAGACAAAATCACTACCTGCTCCATTGTTGGATAAATTACTGCGATGTCACATAAAGAGGACAGGATCAATATTTCTCCTGAAGTTTCTTCTATTTTCTCTCATTTTTTGGGAAGTGTTTACACATCTCTTTGAAAAGCAGATGACATTTTTCCCAATATAATGTATATCTTACTGGTTGATGTTAGGAAGAACCTACATGCAAAAGGGGTTTGGATATAATCTATATATCAGCTTCATTTAGGGAGTGTTTGTTTGTTTGTTAATGTGATCCATTTTTAATTTCATATCTGGAAACACAGCCAGGAAATCAGGAGATGCCCACACCTTTGGCAACAGAGCACTTCTACTTCCTTCAGACATATGAAGCTGTCTAATCTACTGTTTTCACAGCATGTTTTGAGAGAGGGCGCACCTGAAGAAAGCTGGAAACGGATCAGAAGGAATGAAATTTATGAAGAATTCCTAAAACAGCTTCCACATGATGCTTTTGTTATCTCTAACACAGCTGCTGAGCAGCTTTGGCTGTGATACAGAATTGTTTTTATATGCTAATATGACCAAACAAGTTTAGATCTTGCTGATCCACTGCTCGTCTCTCTGCCGTGATGTGAATTTGAATGCCCAGCAGTGAACCTGTGCGGGCAGACAGCTGACTGCACACTCAACCTCAGGGAAAGGTGACACGACAGGAAGGATTAAAGCCTCAATCATCCTCCCTTGAGGATGCGCACACGGACAGCTGCGGACACGTGGTTGTGCTTATTATACTTCTTTCTAGTCCGCTTGGAGGAGCGCATGCACAGTTGGTGCCCTTGTAGTGTGGTCGCTGTGTGAACTGGTGCAGACACAACAAATCTGAGGGAACACAAACATCCACACAGACCTGCGCGTACGACCTCTGATGATGAAATTTACATCGCACGGATGCTAGCAGACCTTGTGTGCCTCGCGGCTGCAGAAAGCACAACACTAGCCTAAGATAGCAGCTTTGATGAGGATTAGAAATAGGGATGGGAATTGAGAACCAATTCCGGTTGAGATCCCCGTTCAAAACCATCAGAATCAAATGCCTCTGAGCTCATGGGTTCCTTGAATCAGTGCTGGCATGTTTTTCTGAAATGTGTGCATTGCAAAACAATAACTTGGGTCTAACTCTGCTAGAAACCTGCAACAAGAAAGAGTCATGGCGGAGAGGAAGAAAGGGTCCAAAGGGTGGCTTCATTTCACTTCATGTAAACAACGGCTAAACAATGGAGCTGCTGCACACCTGAGTCACATGAACGCCTCTTTCCTCGGCTGTTTTGACTCTGGGTTCAGACTGATAATATAACAGTTAGGTTGATGCTGAAAACCTGTGTAGACATACTTTTTACCGAACCGGAGCCCGGTTTGAATCCAGGTTGGGCCCTTGACTGCAGGTCATCCCCTCTCTGTCCCCTAACTTTCCTGTCTCAGGCAAAAATGAACTGACAACTTAACTGACAAATTAGCAGAAATGTACAACAGCATTGGCGTCAGTAAAATCTTATCAATTCCCCTTAGAAAACCCACAGCACCAAAATCATACAAAGTGATTACCAACTTGAAGCCAATGATACTTTCATAGCACTGGACCGAATGCTACACCCAATGGCGACCATGTCTCGTCTTGGCTGAAGCAAAGAAATAAGTCAGTGGCATCAATGCAGTGTTGACTGTTATGCAGCGGGGAGCCGAGCTTTCTTTCTTGGCCCTCCAGTCTTTTTCAAAGCATTCTCTTTAAGCGGACGCCAGCTTCAATGAACGTCTCACGGAGTTAGCACTAACTCCTGGGAGATGAAGGCAGCTAATGCCCTGGAAAAGCCCAACTCTTCAAAGGCTTGTGTGGTTGTTCCTCTGGAGAAAGTGATGTAATCACAGGAACGTCTCCTGTCTGACAGTTTACGGGAGTAGGTGGAAGCGGCGGCACTCCACGGAGAATAGAGAAAAAAAACCAAAAAGAAAAACAAACTGGGTTGACAGGAGTTAGATAAAACCAAAAGTTGTAAAACAAAATGCAGATTTAAAGAAAGTAGAAAGCTTTGCAGGCAGGGTGGCGATTTCAATTCACACCAACCTTTAGCCTAATGTCGAGAGCAATGTGACACATAAACTACCAGCAGATCCCTCTCTTTTTTAGCTGTCAAACCACAACAAGATTCACATTATATCTCTGGCGTTTTTAAAATACAAAATAACATGAAGCGGCCTTTAATTAACAGCCGCTGCCTGACCTGTATGAGTGTAACAGGAGCCAGAGGGGCAGGAAATGGTCTCATGTCAGACAAGTCCAGACAGGACCAGAGCTGACGGCCTCGTCACTGGATATCTACTTAGGCAGTCAGTAAACAAACGCCTGGGGTGTCGTCCTCACGGGCCGTTACCACCAGTCACCGGCTAAACTCTACCTGTGTCCCCGCTGCCAGCTGTTAGTTCACACAGATCGCCATTCATCACTGTAAATGGTGAGTGTTGAGGTGCAGCAGTTATTGTCAGTGGTGGAGAAAGAACGTGGATTTATTTCTCAGAGATCACTGTAATATGCAGAGATAAAGTTCTTCTATTTTTTTCCCAATAAGGTGTTGGTTAGATCACAGAATGGTTTCCATGACAACAAGCAGGTCCTATACAAAAATTGCTGGCTGCCAAGGACCATAATTACAAAACAGAGTTACATAATCACAAAACGTCAGGAGGAATTTTACAATAGTCGTATACTATACACCAGCCCATGGCAAACTTTCACACAATCCGAACTCTGAATTTGTTCTTTAAGTAACAGTGATTAATTTTAAGTAACCAAAAACCTTCACAACTGGACAACTGGAAGGGGTGTTTGAGTCTTATGTGGACCAGGCATTTTGCACTATTTTCCATCTTTGTAATATTTCTTTTTTTATTTTCCATCAGACATGGCTGCTTCTCCATCTCTGCTTACGTCTCGGTCACCAGTCATTTCCTGCTTGTAATGGATGCACTTCATGTTCCTGAACGTGAGTTTTGAAGAATTAAAAAAAAAACATCCTTAACCTCGACTTGGATGCTTCGTTCAATTTAGAAAGTATAGTAGTATATGTAAATAAAGACTTACAATTTTACACAAAAGGAGTCAGATGTCTACCAATTAACCATCACTGCTCTGCTCTTTACACTTGTTGTACAAAGTTAAATGCAGCCGTGTTAAGCCTGTGCTTCTTTTTCATCCTGCACCCACCAGCTCTAGAGACATCAGGGTATTTTGTTACAGATACAGCGGCTCCGTCTGTTGCAACCCTCGCTGCTCGATGGTGGTAATGATGGCAATCGAAGCTTATTACACAACTGCACTCTAAGCATCCACCACACAGCTTAAATGTGAAGTAACATGTAAACGAGTGTGGCACACTGACGCCGAGAGGCAACGCTTTTAAGATCAATAATGACAATAAACCTGCACACATCCACCGAGGTCAGCCTTGCAAGTTAACAGTTAACAAACCCCCTGGTCGCCGCGGAGACGGGCTAAGCACCCACCTCTTGATTTTCCCTACCTGCTGTTCTCTCTGCGTTCCGCCAGCATCTCAACTCATCTGTGGCAGAGGAGAGACGGAAGAAAAATATTCCACTACAAACCGAGAGCGGGCTCGTCTTCCTCAACAACAAAAAAAAAAAGCTGTCGTCTCTTTGATAAGGAAAGGCGACGACAATGGTGTCATGCCTTTCCCCTCACGGCGGCGTGAGAAGAGGAGAGGCTGAGCGCGCAGGCATGGCTCGTCTTCGTTGGCAGTGCCAGGGGCTTTGTTTGCCAGCCAGCGTACTGTGTGTGTGTGTGTGTGTGTGTGTGTGTGTGTGTGTGTGTGTGTGTGTGTGTGTGTGTGTGTGTGTGGCCTGCCGGGACTGGCACAGCTGATCCCCCCCTGACACCGGGTGGGGTGTACAGGGCTTTGGAGGAAGAGGAGGAGGGGAGGTGGAGGAGTGTGTGTGTGTGTGTGT